>NW_026857373.1:0-51879 GCF_026571515.1 Ruditapes philippinarum
TTATGTTTATTAAAACACACTTTTAATATTTATTTGGTTTACTATGACGTTATATTATGTTAACTACATGTAATTTGGTCTTGGTAAGATTGGTGCAATTAAAACATATATACTTTATATACCTTTTTAAATGGTTTAAAACCTATTTACAAAAGAAGTCTTCACATTCATTTTGACTGATGAATTCGAATGAGAGCTGATATTGTTGTATTTCAATAAATCTAGCATTTAAATGCATGCCACTTGTTGTTGATCTTATAATTGTACATAATGGCAAAATAAGACAAAAGTAGTAAATTGTGTAAGAATGGATGTTATTCTCTGTACCGCTGTGTAATGATAGCTATCTTTATGCTGTGTACATACAGCTTTTATTGTTACATAACACTGGAGATGCATATTTTTATAGTTAGTCTTATTTCTTCGACAGAATAAATTTAATTCTAGCTTTAAATCAGATGAAAACACGCTTTCCAATTGAAAACAAATACTGAACATCTGTGAATAGCATTCTAAAACATAGACAAAATATATATTTTTTGTCAAAATTAAAAAAAAAAAAATTGTTGCTTTATTCACGAGTTCAATACTTTCTGGGATAAGATAGAATTTTCAATACATGTAAGATTCAAATGACGAAATACAATTTTGCCAAAACCTTGACTTATCATACACAGAGTGGATTAAACGGCCTCATTGATCAAGTCTTTAATATGATATGATACTTATTTTGCAAATTATCCTTTTTCTCTACAATCTAAATTTTGAAAAAAAACCAAAACAAGATAAGCAAGGGAAGGGCGCCATCCATTAAACGCACCCCCAGCAAGTGAATGATTATTTTATCGCATGGCTTATTAATTTCATAACAATAATTGACGTCATTCTAGCAATTATTCATTAAGTGTTAAAACAATTTGTTTGCTTGTCTGACACATTATCATAAAAGGTATTTGCGGCTGTTTAAAATAGATGTTTGCTTTAAATGCTTGTGTAATCTATATCTAATAGTCACCTGTCCATCAAACAGGTGTACGAACAATATTATCTACTGTATATTATTAAGTTTATAAGTCTGTGGCGTTATTTCATAAAAGGAAAATACTTTGCATTAAAGCACCAAATGAGGGATTAAATCGTCTCTTTAATCCAAAGAAACGATATGCCATGATTTGAAGAATTCATATATGTACGTCCTTCATGCAATGGTATGACTCGCATTCAGCGAATGTTCTACTTCAACTGTACACCATACATGAATGTGGCGGTGTGGCCGAGTTGTTAATGCGCCAGACAAGTAATCTAATGATTGCTGACGGCGTTGGTTCAAACCCTGTAAGGGGCAAGCCGTTTTTTCATTGAGCAAGAAACGTTACATTCATTGCTTAGAACTGGTTTGTTCCAGGAACAAATTCGAGGTCTTTCAATAAGCTTATAGCTTCTAACACAATCGAACTAAATTAGATTTGTATAAACTAACTGTATTTGTTCAACCGTACTTTATTCCACCAGAAGCGTAACACCTACACACATATATTAAATGTGACGATAGAATGGTTCATAATAGAATCTAGGAGCAAAGGCTTGGTATTTATTGAGTTGAGTGTAGCACTAAGGTATCTGATAATAACAAAATGCAGTTAACCACTTGAATTAAATTCCACTTGAAACAATTTATACTTATTTTGTTATTAATTGAGTGCAATATATCCTTTACCATAGCAATAGATGAGCTGCGAGTAATAATTGCAACAAGGGTTAATTTTTATGCTTATGTACTTAATGCTGAAACTGTTTATAAATATATTTGTTTGTTTATTTCGTGATTATATGCACATATTTGTTGATGTTCATAAGTAAACCGTTCTTTGTTTTGTTTTTGATAATCACGTTAATCAATTTGCACTTGAGTTCTGATGTCGAAATCATAACAAAATTAATTACATACCAAATATCTTCTTAAAATACTGTAGAGTTATTCCATCAAAATACGAATAAAACCTTTACTTCAGTTGCCAATTCTTAACAAAGTGGAATCTGTTTATTTTAGGGGAAAAGTTAAAATTATAAAGATAAGAAAAAGTTACATGATATATTAATACTTCTTAATTATGCTATTATACCTTGAATGCATAAGTGTCTATTACATTACCAAATGAGGTTAGAGCAGTGATTAAACAACATATACGATGTTACTTTGAATTTGACCTGTCTATTAATTAAACATGAAACAAGTTTAAGTGACACGTGATGGAATATGTATTTTAATAATCTAGGCTATCTAGGCATGACTATATGATTTCTATTGAAAATGGTTGTTCTAAACATTGCAAATAATTTTGACAATTTACATCTCTATGTGATGCAAGAAAATAGCTTATTTATACACAAGAAGTCTTTGTCTTTGTATTTGATAAAAGTAAAGTTTGAAGAATATTATGCGCCAAGAATCAAACAATTATTACAAAGTCAAAGATTGTTTACTTTTCAATGTGAGGCCAAGGCAGTCGGTTAATCAGCCCAAAACAACCCAACATCATTTGGTAAATGTCAAGAATACATATGCATATAGAACAAACTGATTGCACATTTACGATAAATCATCCTTGAATTATTTATAAGTCATATTACCCTCCTCGTCCCTGTTTTGATTTTTGTTGTTGCATGCTAATCTGACTTTCTAAAAATATCATGCTTTTCTGGTTTTTAATACATTCAATGCTTTGATTATATTCAACAATGAAAGAAGATGAATGAATTAAATTGAAGATATGCATATTACTGTACATATAAAGATCCAAATAGTCATTCATTTTAAAAAAAATATTTAATCAGATATGAAAAGACAACGCACACTAATTTGTCTTATTACCCTTTCTGCAAAAAAAATAAAATAAAATATTTATATACACATATATATATTGCTATGTCTGCTCAGTGGAAAAATCATAATTAATAATTTAAATTGAATAACAGAAGGTGTCATTTCGTAATTATAAAAGAACGTTCTTTGTGACTCACAATCACGATCTTCGTGATATCCTTAATATCATTAAATTTGTCATACATTGAACTTTTGAAGTATCATATTTAACGTAAAAACGAGAAAACAATTTTGATTTTTTACAATTATAAAAATAAAAAAGAAGATTCTGTATTTAGCTCACCGATAACAGTGTTATGTTTCCCATTAATTGTATTTCCTATGTACAAAGATATAACAAATCTCCTTTAGAGGTTAAAGGTCGGAACAGCGTGGTAGGAGAGACGTTCAGGAGAATTGAAATTAACGATGTATTCGCATCAGCGAGTTTTTCAGAGTATTGGTTGTTTTCATGTTGAACATCGACGAAGAAATAATAAGGAATATAAGATAATTGCTCAATAATTTGAACGTAAGTAAAGTATCTGATGCGGAATTTGTGCTTTTTAATCTTTGCTTTTTGTTCATTAAATATGGATTGGGCAAAAGTTGATTTAAATAATATGATATAGAAAATATATTTCAGATGAAAAGTATTAATTATGTAATGGACATGCATTATTAAAAAAATATCTGTTATTTTTGATTTATTGAAATTTACACTTCTTATTAACTTCATATTTTCCTTTTACTGTATTCCATTTTTCGGATATAGATTTTATAATGATCTGTGATGATTTTATTTTTATTATTATATAGATTAATTACTTTAAAGGTGTTGATTGAAAGTAAGCTTAAGGCTAAGTTATACACATAACCATCTAAAAATAACTTGTAAAAAATAAAATGTTACTTTTAATAATAAACGCAAAATGGTTTATTAAATTTTAAAAGAAATATTTTATGTTCCGTTTTATATCACGCACTGCGATATATGATGAAATAATGTTTTCTTTTTTAAATAATAACATATGTGAGTTTTATATTCTTTTTAATGCGAAAACATTTGAATAGATTCTCTATTTTGAAACCTTTGTAAGCATACCGATTGCGACATATTTTAAGACTTTTTCCTAAAGTTTAATTTCTCCTTTGTTTAGTTTATATTTTTTACGCATTTTACTGCAGATTTTATTCAAAGGAAAATTACTTTAGTGTGTTATTTGTATGTTTAGTATAATTTTTGATCATTGAAAAAAGTTGTATTTACATGTACGTACCTCAGGCTCTTTACAAGTCAAGCGACACAACCAATCATTAAAACACAATAATGAAAATTAAAATTCCATTGTTTTTTCAAATCATTATCTATTTCAGTGTAAAATAAGTTGAAAAGTCCATAAATAAATTTAAAGAAATAAAAAAAATGTAGACTAGCGAAAGTATCATCATTATTAAAGCTCTTTTCTATGAATAACTTGACTTTATTATGTAACACACAGTTGGAAAAAAAACAAATACAATTGTGATGTTTCCAATGTTTTACAACAATACATATTGTAGTATGCAATAATTAAGAAACAGTATCGTGGTCAACTTATAAATAAAAAATAATGGTTTAGAATAAACCATAACATCATTTTATATTTTTCTTTCTGTAATTTTATTATATAAAATTCATTTATTAATAATATAAAATTCATTTTATATATCGGACATATTTGTTAAAGACGAAATAGGTTTGAAACAAAACTCCAAATTTAGAGAAAAAAAATCAGAAGGACTTGTATTTGGCGATGAAATATAGTATTTTTGTATCATTTTTAAAACTTCTTTATCTCTTTTTTTCAGTTGTTGGCTAAAATATTCTGCTGATTATTTTTTCCCTATTAGTTATAAACAGTTATTGATGGACAACGACACAGCACTTAACGCTAGTTTCTCAAGCCATGGACAGAACTTTGAAAAAACGCGACAATTAATTGCTTCGCTTGAAAAATATGCAGTACCAATAATATGTTTATTTGGATTGATTGCAAATACATTGTCCTTTCTTGTGTTTGTTCAAAAATTCTTAAGAAGAAAATCGTGCAATATATTCTTAGCGGCTAGAAGTCTCAGCGACAATGGATTTCTTATCACTCTTTTAATAATGTGGACGTCTTCAGTGTTTGACTTAAGTTTAAGTAGAATAGCTGGTATATGTCAGGTAATTGTTTTCTTCACTTACGTGTTTGGCTGTCTATCAGTATGGCTAGTTGTGTTTGTAACAATAGAAAATTACATACGGATATGTAAACCTTTTATGGTCAATAGTTTGTGTCAAACAACGAAGGCAAAATATGCTGTGATAACGCTTGTATTGTGTACATTATGCTGTTACAACTTTCCATTTTGGACAATGACAGGAGAGTGTACACCAAAAGCTGAACACTACAAATTTCTAAGGATAATGGTTTATGTTGACAGTGTTATAACCCTTATTGCTCCTATAATTATTATGGCATTTCTCTTGTCTCGGATAGCTTTGTCTTCACTATCATCATGTGAGCGTCGTAGACGTTTTAGTTCAACATCTGCACAGAGAATCAGTGACCTTAAGACAAAAGTTACAACAATGCTTCTGGCAGTCACGCTTATTTTCATTACATTAAACCTTCCCTTACATGTTGTGAAATTACGGCTTCTCGTGATATCATTCATTAAGGATCAAATAGATGTATCCACGCCAGTTGATTTAACCGTACAATCTATATCTCAACTGATTTATTTTTTATCTTTGGCTATTAATTTTTTTGTATACTATATTTTTGGAAGGTCGTACAGGAGAACATTTTTTGGGCTTTTTACAGGTAGAAAAAGGCAGATTTATTCTCAAACAGACTACAGTAATTTGATCACGTCAAGAACTCGAAAAATAGGTCATTCCTTACAGCCAATATCTAAAAATGGACATGCAAACTACAGTGTTTTAAATGTACAAGTGAACGAAGCTGAAACTAGGATAGGGTGATAAGTTCCTTTCAATATGCAATCGAATTTTCATTCCTACTTCTTAACGTTACCCGCAATTATTACAAAAAGGATTAAAAACTAAGTAAGTCATACAAAAAATAGTCATACTGTGATGATTTGTTAACCTGTGTTGTCAAAATCAAATGATTGAAACTTTGTCTTCAAGACTCTCAACAGTACGGTCCTTTGTATGTAGTGGATATAAACAACTGATCTATGTAAAATAAATAAACCGGCAATAGGTGTACATAATGAAAAATCATATAAAAGGCAAAAGGTGCACGCAATAAGTTAAGTTAATAAGTTTAGACATATATACAATCTAGCACAATAGAATATGGTAGCGATTTAAGTTAACGGTAAATTTACAAGGAAAAAGCTATTTTGAATAAAAATTATGTTTCTTTCTGCATAAGTCTTTCTGATTATAAAAGTCGCTCTTTATAGCCCGTATCAGCATCGCCTGATTAAATTGAAATCAAAAAGCAGGAACGTGTATTTTTCGTCATTAATGTTTTTATTTTTGTATTTTTCCGTGATATAATAATATTTCATAATGTTGTAAACTCAGATTTTTTTTAATTTCTTATCTAATTGTATCTTATTTATCACTGTATCAGAGATGCTATATATCCGATCCATAAAGATTGTTCAACACGACATTATTGTTGAATTTGTTGTATTTTTAGTTATAACTATTTGGCATTTTTTGTTGGGTGGTTCCAATATTCCTACTTAAATAATGTTGAATCGCCCTTAGGATATGTTGCCTGCTTTTTACTCAGTCTTAAGACGTTTTATCTGTGATATTCAGGCTTCATTAACTCTGATTCCCTTTCAAAATTCCCTTTTATTTAGTTCCGTCCATTTTTTTTCTCGTTTCAGGCAAACGTTTTCTTTTGCGTGGGACCATACGCCGCTTTTCATGGAATGGCACTCCTGTGTCATATAAAAAGTTCCATGATAACCTCCGTATGAACACATTCATTTGCGGATGTTTCTAAATAAAATGTTTCACCATTTTCAAGTTTAAATGTAAGATTCTGCTTAAGTCGGAGATAGGGGGCATGGACGGTAGTTTGCACTTGACAGTACCGTCCATGAAAAGGGTCAATCAAACCGATTCTGCACCATTTTTCAATTTTGTTGTTGTTGGCTTTCTCATATTTTCTCTATTTTGTATAGAAAATCAATTTATTTTTTTTTAAGTCTAGCCCTTGATAAAACATGTTATATGATTGAGATTTTATTTTTTGAAAATGTAAAAACAAACGGTAATACATTAATAGATATTAAAAGTTGCTAATTAATAACGGAAGAATTAAATGTGCCTCTCGACAAATAATTATCATATCAGAACATGCTCATTGAAATTAGGTGTCGCTATTTTAAGATGAGTTGCTGTAGTTGATAACACTGCTTTGGTCAAATTTTATAGGTTGCAATTATAAGCCCAAACTTACCAAACATGTCCTATTTACTTGCCACGAATTGTGTAAAAACAATTCAACTTCTTGTGAAATATTTACTGTTGAACTTTAAATACAATTTTCTTGTTGACTTATCTTTTTACCCCATGAGCATATTGTGAAAAAGCCCGTTTTCATTGAAAAGCCTCCTGTTACAAGTTCAAACTGCTATGAAACTGTGAAAAATGCTTAAATACTGATGAAACTTGGCAAAAATGTTGACTGGACCATAGCCTTTATAACAGCATGCTCAATCTTAAATTTTCTGTTACCATGGCAACGGGGTACGTCTCAAAATTACCTATCTGTATCACTATTTTGCATAGTTTTTTTCCATCAAAACTAATGCAATAAAGATGAGACAGTATATCTCCGACGAGCATTTTGTTTATTGTGTATTTTACTAAACCAGTATATTCTGCACATGTCTTGTGCAATTCCTACACTTGCAACTTTGTCTGAATAAATGATTTAACTTTATATTCAACATTTTCATCTCAAATCATGTTTTCTTAAACGTAGAGTAAACTAAACTATTTATTATAAAAACCTAGACAAAGGAATATAAAATGTCTTTTATTACATGATTTTTCAGTAGACATCGAAATTAAATTGTTTTTATTTTACAGAAAGCGAAATCATTTAATGTAATTTTAACAGTAGCCGGAATTTATTTGCATGCCGTGAAAATAATGTATCGTATAAATACCGTAAGATTTACACTCTGTTGTAATAAAAAATGTGGCTGATTGAGTGAAGCGCATCGCAATTTGCACACATAATCATGTTAAAAAGGTAACAAAATATCGTAATATTTTAAATATTTTTCATTTGTCAACAAGGATAATGTGTCGTTATGATTTATGTCAGCGCATGTCATTGCCCGTCAGAGATGTTTAAAAATGACCGAATATCATTGAAAAACATAGAATTAATAGAAAGATTGTTGTTTTTTTTTATTCAAGATCAAATTATATGTTACTCGTCTAACACCAGCTCTTATATCTTCACTCGAGGCTACACCACTCGGAAAAATATTACATCTCAAAACAATCAATATGCTAATTTCTTTCCTATCTTTGACATTTTCAAGCATAATTATTACAGTATAAAATAACTGTGTACGACACATAAAACAAGATTCATAAAGAAACAAAGGCATAACACAAATATCAAAAGAGTAATAAAGTTAGAGACTTAGCATGTAAAATGACAAGAGATAAAAAAGACAATTCAATATATACTTTAATGGAAAATAAAGCGCTCCGATGCTATCTTTTAAACACACAGTGTCTGTTTAAGAAGGCTGAAAATGTCGTTTTTGTCGTTTACAGAGACTGATATAAATGAGCCATATAAAAGCTATTTACAAATTATATAATAAAACAATTTTTGTACAATATTCTCTACTTATCGGCGCATCAATATGAAAAGACGTTTTTTTACTGAAAACCGTTCTTATTCTGAATATTTGATAAAAATGATTTTATTCTAAATTCGTGTAGATTCAATATTAAATTTATTGGACTCTTTGAATAAAGTAATATTATGCTTGCCTCTAGATTTAATACTTAATTTTATTGACCTTACTGAATTAAACAGAAATATATTTTGTTTTTTAGCTCATTAACAATACATTAAGTGTTTTACCAACCGACACTTTCATTTATTTTCTTTGTTTATTCGATTCCTTAAAATGCAATAAAACATTTTATAAGTCACAATTGATCGAGTTTATTGATATAATTCAAGGACTTAGTTATAAAATATAATGTAAAAGATTATTTCACATTGTAAAGAGAATAATTCCTAAAATATTAAAACAAAATGTCAATATGGCTGCCAACAATGTTATCCATTAACATATTGCAAAATAGAGTGATTTAAAACATTTAAAATTTTTAGAAAGTCATACATTTGCCCTATAGCTTGGCCATTCTTTGATTCGTTTGCATATTTGCAATAAGTATATTTATAGTGATTAACTATTTTGAATGTATGGAATTTTACATTTTTATCACAAATTATTTTACATTCAACGCTATTGTTTTTCAGGCCATAAGCAATTTGCTTGGTCTTAATTCATTATTACAACATAGTAAAACACATGTTTGCGCTTTCTACAGAAGAAAAAATATGTTCATTTTCGAGACAAAATGTACCGACATTGTATTCAGCAGAGTATTCAATTACAAAAAAATGTATTATATTGGTCTTTTATAAGTAAATATGGCACAGATGTCGACAAAAAATTCTATACATGTACATGAACGTGTAATGTCCTAAGCAGATAAACATTTCATGAACAAAAATAGTTTAAACATTTATGTAGCTATTGCGAAATACATGTCAGCGTTAACAATCTATTCGACAAGTATGCAAGTTGTTATAAAGTGATTATAATTTGTTTTGAAAATCAATTTGCAAATTGACGCGTGCCAATATTTTTTTCTGACATTTAATTGATGGTTTTTAATTCTAATCTTTAACGTCTTATTTTTAACGGATTTTATTTTATAAATTTTATCTATGTAGAATTATAAAAATATATCTTTATAATTATATACTGGATTTTTATCTATACAGACTTTTTCACACATGTGTATTCAAATACGTAACATTATCGTATATTTGTCAAAGTTACATTTGTAACTATCTTATACATAAGTGGAAAATGATGATAATACATGTAAATAGAAATAGAAGATTTGTGGTAAAAGGTAACGAAAACAACAAGAAACACATTTTTCATTTGTGTTCGCTCTACTTATTTTTTTCTGATGGTTGGAAAATGTATTTGAGTAGAAACTCAACGCGGAACTGCAGGTGGCATTGATTAATATTAAACCCGAGGCATATGCCTAATGTAAATACGAGTAAAAAGACACGCAATGTTACTTTTTTAAAAAATGGCCAATTTACAGCATCTGATGATATCTTCTTTGATACATAGCAATACAAGTATTTTATGATAATCACTAAGCCAAATGGAACAGACGCAATGTTCTCAGCATTTCATTTTTATCATACTTGCAGGATATATATGTTAATTTATTGCGATGTTCAAATGATTTTAACAAATGTACACGTATAACCTTGAGGGTAACAATCATAAAGCCGAACTTTCCATGTGAGCATCAATGAAAAAAGCAGTATTGATAATTAGTGTTTTAAGCATTTTAAGGCTTAATTTGCCCACCGGAATATCGATAAAATATCTAAAGTAACTGTAAGTAACGTTTGTAAAATATTGTTCTCGATTAATAGCCGGGGTTCTTTGATATAACGGTTCTTAATGTTCATCAGAAAATATTTGAATATAAATATCATTGATTAATGAGTTTTTTTATTAACTTAATAAATGAACCTTTTCCAAAACCGTTTGTCAAAAATTCATTGAAAAATCTTGTTTAAATGTATTTTTTTAAGTTATTTCCATTGTTTGTAATTTTTGGGTGATTTCAGAGGAGGTTACTACGGTATCACGGCAATCCCTAAAATGCAAGTATGAAAGGATATATGGAACACAGATTTTCATAACAATTTTTTTTTCAAAAGTTAACTTCTGATAAAATTCAAACTATATGACAAGACAATATGTCAGTATATATGATAATAACATATTCTAATTGACTGTGTAAAACAATAGGTGAAAAATATGAAGATTTTATAGAATATTTCTAACTACAAATAGTTATTCATTATTCACAAATTTACAGATGTATTGACAGATGTTATGCGATTTAGTGTGACAGTATTAAAAATAGTAGCATAGACATGTGTTGCTTTGATTAGAAGTCGCATGAAAATGTAGATACCGCAATATCATAGAACCCGTGATATTTGGAACTGAGTACATCTTTGCAACTGTATTTATCAATTGAAAGAAAGTATTTCAATTTATAAATTTTCATATACAATAACTACGACATGGATAGGACAGTTATAAAAAATATTATATATGACATGTGTCCTTTCTTAATAATAACTGCCTTGTTTACGATGAATACAAACTATTATTGTTTTACTTAAATATAGCTGCAATATCATATGTCCGAACAGAAGTCAACAGATTATTTTATATTAACTGAATGTACTATCATATATACTTGCTGGCTTAGGTTTTCCCAGTCTTAAAATCGATTGAGAATCATATTCAATGACCATACATTGTTAATTACCCGTGCGCAAGTAAAAAATAACAATTGTTTCGTTTTGTTCTTTACGGCATATTTCTCTATTAAAATATCATTAATTTACTATTGAAGTTAAAGGTTACACCGCAATGATGAGTATAAACTTGAATTACTTTTGTATGCGCAGCGATGCTTAGTCGTTGCACGCCTGACACGTGCGTTTTCACCTGCAGAAAGTCATATTGACCGAGGCGGTTTCGGCTATCGCCTCGGTCAATATGTCTTCTGCCGGTAAAAAGCACATTATATTTAATAGCAATCTAGTCAATTATTGTATAATAAAATATATATTGTTCATGCGCATCAATGTATAGATTATATATAGGACTTTTGTTTGCGAATAATGTTACATCGAATTTTGTTCAAAATAGTTCATTGACTGGCAGTTTTCCTGCCAGGATTCGAGACTGTTGTGAAGTTCTTTTATCTGCAAAAAAGGTATAATTAAAAAAAATCATTCAATAATGCCTTCATTTATTGTGCGTTGACATAATAGAAAATCGGAACTCTTTAAGAGAACAGTTATGAACAGGCACAATTAACTGAGCATGTGAATTTTCAATCAAGCCGTTTTGGGAGATTTTTAAGGTTTTCATCTTTTGTGTTTTATTGTCACATTTTCTTTGAATGTGTGTCGTATGGAGGTTGTAAAACTTCGCCGCGTTATTTAATTAGCTAGGTTATTTATGAGCATTATTATTTGCGAGGATAAATACATCATAAGTCATTTGATACAGTTATATTACATGATACGGTTACGTAATGGAATCTCATTTAAACACAAAAAAGAGAGCGACAGGTTTACGTCTGCAAATGAATTCATTAAACAGTGAGGGCTCTGTAAATTCTTTGATTACATTATTTGATTTCAACAAAATAGAACAAATAGATCAGTAGACCAAGTTTGTGAGCGTCTTTTCGCTTTTCGGTGTCACTTAATGTCAATACGTTCAGACAAAATTTCGCAACATCGGTGTTCTTGGATAATTAGGAACAAGGTCACAAATAGTAAAGAATTCGAGTATTATAGTTATATTTTTTATAAAACAAGGGTTCTTAAATTCGCATTTGTTATCAATTAATTCTTACCTTTTTGTTTACTTTTGCTGCAAAATGTAACTTCTATGAGAAAAGGTTTTAATTATAACCAGAAATTTTGATATCCCATGCCTTTCAAAACAAGAAAAGATATATAATTATTTTAAAGGGTATGAAGCTATATCATATAAATTTGTGTTATGATAATTTATAAACAGTAAAATGATAATGTTTCGATTTCAGTTCTCGGAATTTTTATGACAAAGAACGCCTGTGTTAATAAATACACATGAATATTGTGTGAATGCAATATAAAATTTCTCAGAAAAAACTGTAAGGCTATTTATTGCTTCTTTTTTTAAAAAGGACTTTAGCCATGTAGGAATGCATGGCATAAGGGTTTGATAACTCAAAAATGTAACCTCTGAATATGTTGCCTGCTTTTAAATTTGTCTTTTGACGTCTTATCTGTGATACGCAGGCTTCATATCCTCAGATCCCCTTTCAAAATTCCATTTATTTAATTCCGCCCATTGTTTTCTCGTTAAGGGCACACGCATTCTTTTACTTTTGGGACCTTACGCCGCTTTTCATGGAATGGCCCTACTTTGTCACATTGAAGGTTCCATGATAACTGCCGTATGAACACATTTGCGGAGGTTTCTAAATTCAAAATTTCACCATTTTCGTGTTTAAATGTTGAATTCCGCTTAAGCCGGTGCTAGGGGGCGTGGATGGTTACTTGCACGTCCATTACTTTCCATGAACAGGCTCAATCAAACCGAGAATTGGATTTCTATAGATCGAGCAAACAAAAGACACCCATTGCATATATTGTATTTATCACTGAATTAAGAACACGTGATTAAAGTTTCTGAAATTAAAATGATCATTACAGTTAGTTCTGTAACATCGCCACCTTTTTGATAAAAAGTCATGGAACTGTAACCATTAGATTACAGGATATTTATCTCAAAAGCTCTTATCGTAAAGATTACACATGTAGACATCATCTAAGAAACAATCTACTGCCCTTTGCTTTACAATATCATAAATCAAATAATGTCTCCTAAACCTTTAACATCAATCGTGAAACACTTTACCAAAACAAAGTCAAATGTCCTAAAATGTGATTAAGTAAAGCAATAGTTAGAGGAAAATAATGGATACGGGGATTAATGTTGAAACTCTGAACAAAGCGTTTCATGTTTTCCATTAATAAAGCTTTATCATTTCAAGAAATTCACTAAAGCTAAATTACGTCGAATTGTTTGAAAAAAATCGAAGAATTTATAAAATACGTATGCAAAGTGAATGTTCTTGCACTTGTTTGATGGACAGGTGACTAATAGATACAGATTACACAAGCATTTAAAGAGCAAACATATATTTTAAACAGCCGCAAATACCTTTTATAATAATGTTCAGACCAGCAAACAAATTGTTTTAACACTTAATGAATAATTGCTAGAATGACGTCAATTATTTTTATGGAATTCGAAACCTATGTGATAAAATGATCATTCACTGGTTCGGAATGCGTTCATTGTATGGGGCACTTCCTTGTTTATCTTGCTTGTTTGGTTTTTGTTGTTTTTTTTTTTTCAATAATTTATATTGTAAAGAAAAAAATCATTTGCAGACTAACATATCATTGATAATTCTAAATCAATGGTATTTTTTGAAATTCACTTTGTGCATAATAAGTCAAGATTTTAGCAAAATTGTATTTGGTCTTTTAAAAAGTTCAAATTTTATCCCAGAAAGTTATGAACTCGTGGATAAAGCAAAAAGTTCTCTTTTAAAAAAATTAAGTCTGACAACAAAAATATTTTGTCTATGTTTCATAATTCTGATCACAGTTTTTAAGAATAACATGGTTTAATTGGAAAGCATGTTTTCACGTTTTTTAATAAATATATCAAAAATTACTGCATGTGACTTTTTCATCTTTAGATTATGAAATTATGCGCATGGTATTGTCTATACATTAATTTCAATTATAGATATTAATCTGTTTTATAACAATGATTGAATTTATAGAAGAAATAAGACTATCTTTAAACATTGCATCTCTAGGGTTATGTAACAATTAAAGTAGTTTTAATCTATTGCCTAGCTACAGAAAAAAGATAGCTATCATTACATAGCAGTAAAGCAAATAACATTCATTCTGACACAGTATGGAAATAATTTTGCTGATAAGTTTGAAATAAACAAAAATTTTGTGTTACAAAGTTTGTCTTATTTTGCCATTTTGTACGATTTTAAGACCAACAACGAGGGGTTTGCATTTAAATGCTAGATTTATTCAAATACCAAATACATACAATATAAATACAACGAAATTAGCTCTCATTCGAATTTAAACAGTCAAAATGAATGTGAAGACTTTTTTTATAAATAGGCTCTAAACCATTAAAACTAGTTATCAAAGCATACATGTTTTAATTGCACAAAACTAATGTGGGATGAGCAGTTGGTCACTTGCGGAGACATTGGTATTTACCAGGAAGGTCAGTTGGGTGATCGACCAATACAAAATAAGAGTACTAGTTCCAAAAAAGGCATCGGAAGAAAATAATGGTCTAGGTAATTAGCTGATGAGTTAATTTTTGAAGAAAAAAAAGTATTGGAAATTTAAAACTCTTTTGAGAAATAAAGAAAAAGCATTATAGGGCATAATTGGCATTCAATTTAATCATGTAATGTGTTATCTTGATTCAAATTAACTTACAACACATAATTCTTTTATCGTTTATCACTAACTACATAAACTTGGTGGGTCCGAATATTTTGTTTATTTTGAATTGAAAATCTGGAAACAAAGTGATCCCTCGGAAGCATTAATCACAACAAAATTAAGAGAGAATTGCAGACTCGGTTTGATTGAGTCTGTACATGAGGGATAATGAATACGTGCAACATCCCTCACGCCCCCTAGCACCGGCTTGAGCGTTACTCAAGAGCGGTACTCAATTCTCAACACTTAATAGTACCGGCATCAATGATCCCGAAGGACCAGAAAAATATAACAACACTGAAGTGAAGTACGGGGCAACTTTTTACAGCTGCCACACAGCACTTGACACCTGCTGTTGTGAAGTATAAAAATCTGGAAACAAAGTGATCCCTCGGAAGCATTAATCACAACAAAATTAAGAGAGAATTGCAGACTCGGTTTGAAGCTGAATAAATCAGATTCTATCAATGTGAACGTTCTGCTATCATTTGTAAAATTACAATCTTATCTACTGTAAATAATCCAGTTTATAAGTCAGTGGCGTTATTCACTTAAAGAAAAATATTTTGCAAAGAAGCACCAAATGAGGGACAAAAACGTACTCTTTCATCCAATGAAACAATGTTTCTTTATTTGAAGAATTCAAATATTTACGTCCTTCATGTAATGGTATGAATCGCATTCAGCGAATGCACTTATTCAACCGTACTTTATTCCATTTGCAGAGTTAACACCTACACAAATATATCAACAGTGACGATCAAATTGTTCATGACCAAAACCCCAATATTTAATAAGTCGAGTGTACATGAAGCACTAAGATATCCGCTAATATCAAGTTGCGTTTTACCGTTTGAATAAAATTCCACTTGAAACAATTTATACTTAATTTGGTATTATTTGAGTTCAATATATCCTTTATTATGAACACTACACGATGTACGAGCAATATGCAACAAGAGTTAATTGTTATGCTAAGGCACTTAATGCTGAAACTACTAGTATTGATAAAGATATTTTTACGTTTATTTCGTGATTAAATTCACATTTTTGTTTATGTTTATAGGTAAACCGCTCATTGTTTTGACAAGTAGAAATCACGTTAATCGATTTGCACTTGAGGTCTGATGTTGAAATCATAGTAAAAATGAAGTACATACCAAATAATTTCAAAAACTAGTAAGGTAAGAGTCGTAAGCAGAGGCATTCCATTTTAATAACCTATGCTTGTGTAGACCCATTCCTCGCAATGGGAAATTTGTACATTTGATGGGAAAAACTTAGAAATAAAAGACATTGTTACGTGATATATTAATGCTTCTTAATAATGATACTATAACGCAAATACATGAGTGTCTAGTATACTACCAAAATGAGATAAGAGCTGTTATTTATCAAAGAAAACTTTGAATTATCTATTAATGATATATGATATGAAACAAGTTTATGTGACACTCGTTGCAAAAAGTATCATAACAATCAAAAGTTGACTTCTCTTGTAGCATGTTATCTAGGCATGACTATATGTCTTCAAATGGAAATTGCGAATATTTTGACTGTTTGTCACTTTCTGTGACGCAAGGTAATGGCTTACAAATACTCAATAAGTGTTCCCGCTTAGTCATTGGCAAAAGTAAACTATGAGAAATATGATTCAAATGATTTTTACAAAGTCAAAGATTGTTCCTTATCAAGGTAAGGTCAAAGCTGTCTGTCTATCAGCCCAAAACTACCCAAAATCACTTGTATATATGCATACAGAACAAGCGGTTAACACCTATACGATCAATCAGTCATTGAATTATTTTTCACTTATATCACCTTCAACGCCCCTGTTTTGATTTTTGTGTTGCATTCCATCTGATTTTCTAATTACTCCGTCTCAATATCATGCTTTTCTGATTTCCAACTCATTCAATGCTTTGATTATATTCAACAATTAAGGTGAATAACTAAACTAAAATGAAGATAAGCATTATAAATATTGATATAATATATATATCCAAATAATTATTATTAATTTTCAAAACATTATATTTAATCAGATATAGAAATATAGCACAAATAATTTGTCTCTTCACTATATAAAAAATGATTGCAAAAAAAAAAGATTCTTAAATATATTGCAATGTTTGCTAAGTGGTAACATTATAATTAAATTTATGTAAGAGAAGTTGCCATTTCGTAATTATATTAGAACGTTCTTTGTGACTCAAATCACGATTTTCATGATATCCTTAATGTCATTAAATTTGTCATACATTGAAGCTTTGAAGTATAATATTTCACGTAAAAACGAGAAAACAATTTTGATACATAACACAAAAGGTAATTCACCGTTTCTTTCTTTAATAGTTCGATACCTTTTTCAACTCACCGGCAACGGTGTAATGTTTCCTTTTAATTGTATTTCCTACGTAAAAGGATTTAGCGAATCTCCTTTAGAGGTTAAAGCTCGGTACAGCGTTGTATGAGGGAAGTTCAGGAGAATTGAAATTAACGATGTATTGGCATCAGCGAGTTTTTCAGAGTATTGGCTGTTTTCATGTTGAACATTGACGACGTAACAATTGATATTTTTTAGAAAAGGAATATAAGATAAATGTTCGATAATTTGACCGTAAGTAAAGTAGCTGAAACGTCATTTGTGCTTTTTAGTTTTTGCATTTTGTTCATGCATATTTTGCAGGCAAAATTTGATTCAAATAATGTGGGATAGAAAATATATTTTAGATAAGAAGTATTAAGTATGTTATGGACATGGATTATTTAAACAATTTTTGTTAAGTTCTTGTATTTTGATTAACACGCTTTATTTTCTTCATATTTTTGTTTCATGCATTTCGTTATTTGGATATAGATTTAATGATAAAATGTGATGATTTTTAATAATTGGTTTTATTCAAAATAACTTTAAGGCGTTGATTGTAAATAAGGTTAAGACTTCGTTATACAAATAACCATCTCAAATCTAACTTGTGAAAAATATAAGAAATGTAACGTTCAATTTAACGCAAAATTTTTATTTAATTTTTTAAAGTAATGTATTTCACGTTCCGATTGATATTTTTCGGATTCTTTAGCACTGTCTCCTGCGACAGCTGATGAGATAATCTTTTTTAAATCATAATATATGTTTTTTATAGTTTTTTTTTTGAGAAAAAATTCGAATAGATTCCCAATTTTAAAACCTTTGTTAGCATAAAGGATGTGAATTGACAACATGTTTAAACGCTTTCTTTCTGAAAATTAAATAACTGCTTCTGTTAAGGTTATATTTTTTCGCATTTAACAGCAGGTATTTGATAAAAGGAAAGTAACATGAGTGCGTTATTTGTATGTATAGTATAAATTTATATTCACACACAAGTACTTCAGGCTCGTAAAGCGAAATAACCAATCATTATAACACAATAATGAACATTAAGTTTCACTTTTTACCAAATCATTTTCTAATGCAGTATAAACTATATTGAAAAGTGTATAAATAAATTTAAAGAAATAAAAAGGTAGACTAGCAATAATATCATCATTTTTCAAGTTTACTATTTTTTCTCTATTTCATCAACAACTTTACTTAATGATTTTAACACACATATGAAAAGAAAACAATAACAACAACAAACCCCCCCCCAAAAAAAAAACAACAAAAAACAAACCAATATTGGAATGTGTCTCACGTTTTCAACAATAAATGTCGTGATATGAAAACTAAATAAGAAATACTATTTTAGAATATTGACATATTAACCTTAACACCATGTTATGATATTCTTATTGTAATTGTATACATATAATATTGTAATTGTATACATATAATATTTATATATATTAACTGTTTGTTACAGCCGATAGAGTTTTGAAACAAATCATGAATTAAGTATTCGAAACAGAAATGTCATAAAAACGTGAATTTGGTGATGAAATATAGTATTTTATATCATTTTTAAAAATAATTTATCTTCTTTTTTCAGTTGTCCGGTAAAATATTCTGCAGCCTATGATTTCCCTATTAGTTATTTACTGTTATTGATGGACAACGACTCAGCACTTAACGCCAATTTCTCCAGCCATGAACAGAGCTTTGAAGAAACGCGACAATTAATTGCCTCGCTTGAAAAATATGCTGTACCAGTAATATGTTCATTTGGATTGATTGCAAATACATTATCCTTTCTTGTGTTTGTTCAAAAATTCTTAAGAAAAAAATCCTGTAATATATTCTTAGCGGCTAGAAGTCTCAGCGACAATGGATTTCTTATCACCATTTTAATAATGTGGACGTCTTCAGTGTTTGACTTAAATTTAAGTAGAATAGCTGGTATATGTCAGGTAATTGTTTTCTTCACTTACGTGTTTGGCTGTCTATCAGTATGGCTAGTTGTATTTGTAACAATAGAAAATTACATACGGATATGTAAACCTTTTATGGTCAATAGTTTGTGTCAAACAACAAAAGCAAAATATGCTGTGATAACGCTTATAGTGTGTACATTATGCTGTTACAACTTTCCATTATGGACAATGACAGGAGAGTGTACACCAAAAGTTAAACACTACAAATTTCTAAGGATAATGGTTTATGTTGACAGTGTTATAACCCTTATTGCTCCTATAATTATCATGGCATTTCTCTTGTCTCGGATAGCTTTGTCTTCACTATCATCATGTGAGCGTCATAGACGTTTTAGTTCAACATCTGCACAGAGAATCAGTGACCTTAAGACAAAAGTTACAACAATGCTCCTGGCAGTCACGCTAATTTTTATCACATTAAACCTTCCCTTACATGTTGTGAAATTACGACTTCTCGTGATATCATTCATTAAGGATCAAATAGATGTATCCACGCCAGTTGATTTAACCGTACAATCTATATCTCAACTGATTTATTTTTTATCGTTGGCAGTTAATTTTGTTGTATACTATATATTTGGAAGGTCGTACAGGAGAACATTTATTGGACTTTTTACAGGTAGACAAAAGCACGTTTATTCTCAGACAGACTACAGTAATTTGATCACGTCAAGAACTCGAAAAACAGGTCATTCCTTACAGCCAATATCTAAAAATGGACATGCAAACTACAGCGTTTTAAATGTACAAGTGAACGAAGCTGAAACTAGGATAGGGTGAACATACAATCGAATTTCCTTTCCTACTTCTTTACTTTACCAGCAATTATTGCAAAAAGGGCTAAAATCTCTGAAAAGGACAACAATCTAAGTAAGTCATACAAAAAGTAGTAATACTGTGATGATATATTTACCTGTGTTGTCATTATTAAATGAATGAATATTTGTCTTCAAGAATCTTAACAGTTGGAGATGACTGACAAAAGACTCTTTTGTTGTAAATTTGATATGTTAAAAATATTTTTGAAAGTTATGAACGTATGGTTCTTTGTATGTAATGTACATGAACAACTGATTTATGTAAAATAATTAAACCAGCAAAAGTGTATATTATGAGAAATCATGTAAAACGGCAAAAGGTTACTCAATGTGAAATCATATAAAACGGCAAAAGGTTATGCAATGCAAAATCGTATAAAAAGGCAAGAGGTGTACGCAATAATTAATGTTAATGCGTTTAAACATATATACAAATAGTATAGAAATGTCAGAACTCTAAATAAAAACCAGCACAAAACAATATGGTAGCGACAGTAAATTTACATTGAAATTTTGAATAAAGATGATGTCTCTTTCTGCATTAGTCTTTCCGATTATAAAAGTCGCTCTTTATTGCCCTGATACAATTGAAATCCAAATGCAGGAACGTATGATTCTCTGCATTAATGTTTTTATTTTTGTATTTTCCCTTGATACAATAATATCCAATGATGTTGTAAACTCAGATTTTCTGAATTTCTTATATTTTTGTATCTTATTTATCACTGTATCAGGGATGCTATATATCCGATCATTAAAGATCGTTCAACACGACATTATTGTTGTATTTGTGGTATCTTTAGTTTTAACTACTTAGCATTTTCTAGTTGGGTGGTTCCATTATTCCTACTTGGATAATGCTTGGATCACCTTGAGGATATGTTGCCTGCTTTTTCAATTAGTCTTTTGACGTTTTATCTATGATATTCATAACATCTGATTCCTTTTTAAAATTCCATTTTATCTAGTTCCGTCCACTCTTTTTTCGTTTAGGGCAAACACTTTCTATTGCATTGGACCATACGCAGCTTTTCATGGAATGGCATTCCTGTGTCACAATTAAAGTTTCATGATAACCTCCGTATGAACACATTTGCTAATATTTATAAATAAAATGTATCACCATTTTCAAGTCTGCTTAAGACGGAGAGGGGACGTGGACGGTAGTTTGCACTTGATAGTACCGTCCATAAACAGGCTCAATCAAACCGAGCCTGCAACATTTTCAATTTTGTAGTTATGGGCTTTCTTTAGAGATTCATATTGTCTCTATTTTGTATAGAAAATCATTCACATTTCTTTAGGTCAAGCCCTTGATAAACACGTTGTATGATTAAAATTTTTATTTTTTGAAAATGGAAATAATAAACGGTAAAATATAAATAGATATTTCAAGTTGCTTATGAATAACTGAAGAGTTGAATGTGCCTCTCGCCAAATTATTGGATCATATCAGAACATGCTCATTGAAATTAGGTGTCGTTGTTTTAAGATAAGTTACTGTGGTAAATTAACTGATGATAAAACTGTTTTGGTCAAATTTTATAGGTTACACCCTATTTACTTGCCACAAATAGTGTAAAAAAATATTCGACGTTTGTGGAAATTTACCGTTGAACCTTAAATAACAATTTTCTTATTTACTTAAAGTAATCTTTATCATATACATTTCTTGTTATAAGTTTTTTGTTATTGAATTTTTGTATCAGATACATTTGACAGAATTGAGCAAAACAGACGAGACAGTATATCTCCTCACACCATTTTGTTTATTGTGTATTTTACTTAACCTGTAAATTCTGCACACATATCTTGTGCAATTCCTACACCTGTAACTTTGTCTGAATTAATAATTTAATTTATATTCAACATTTTCATCTCAAATCATTTTTACTAAAACGTAAAGTTAACCAAATTATTTATAATAAATAACAAGTCAAAGGAGTATAAAATGCCTTTTATTACATGCTTTTCAGTAGACACTGAGTTTTTTATTATTTTACAGACAGCGAAATCATAAATTGTAATTTAAACAGTAGCCGGACTTTATTTGCATGTAATGGAAAGAACGTATATTGTAAATACCGTAATATTAACACTTCGTTGTAAGTAAAATGTGGCTGATTGAGTGCGGTACATGGAAATTTACGCACATCACTATGTAAAAAAGGTAACAAAATATCGTAAAATTTTAAATAATCAATTTTCAACAAGGATAATATGGCGTTATGATTTGTTGATGCCATCGTATATCATTGCCCGTCAGAGATTTGTATAATGGCCGAAAACCATTTAAAAGCATAGATTTAATAGAACAATTGTTTTTTTATATTTAAGATCAAATTATATCTCACTCGTCTAACACCAGCTCTTATAGCTTCACTTGAGAGTTCACCACTCGGGAAATTAACACATCTCTAATAAAATAGTAAACAATCTATATAATAATTTCTTTTCCTATCATGGACCTTTAAAGGCATAATTATAAATTAATTGTGTAGGACACATAAAAGAATATTGATGAAGAAACGTAACGTTAATATCAAACAAGAAATGTGTCCATAGAACATGGGTGCCCCCACCGCGCCACTGTTTTGTCAATCTTATGACTCTAGGTCAAATATTTTGTGAAACAAAAAATCCTTTACTATGTAAAGGGCAAGAACTTTACAAATACTGAATAAATTCACAAGCAAATCCAAAGGTGCATAAATACACATGCTGACCAACATTCTTGTAAATTTTCAGGCCTACAAGTAAAATACTTTTTTGAGCTATGTATGAACAAGTTGAAAATTGCAAATTTATACTACTGAAAGTCAAGGGTAATAACTCTAACAAAACTAAAAAATATTCCTTCCTTTACTTCCATCTACACAACAAGGTCGTTCATCCCTGGAATTTTAAGCAAAATCTGCCATCCGGTTTAAGAGGAGTTGCGTTCACAAAATATCTTTATGGTATATAGTGAAAAAATCAACAAAGGGCCATAATTCTGTTAAATTTGGTCGCAGCGAAAATTACTTCCTTTACTACCATATACATATAAAGGTTGTTCATCCCGGAAGTTTAAGCAAAATCTGCTATCTGGTTTAAGAGGAGTTGCGTTCACAAGATTTCGGGACGTACGGACAGACGTACGGACGGGTAGACAAGTGCAACGCTACATGTTCCCCACTTTGTGGGGGCATAAAGAGTAATCAAGTAAGAGACTAAGCATTTTAATTGTCTAGAGATAAAAAACAGCCTGAAAATGTCGGTTTTTGTCGTTTACAGAGGCTGACATAAATGAGCCATGATAAAGCTATTTACAAATTATATAATAAAACAATTTTTGTACAATATTCTCTTATTATCGGCGCATCAAATGTGAACCGTTCATATTCTGAATATTTGATAAAAATGATTTAAGCTAAATTCGTGTAGATTCAATATTTAATTTGTAGTTAAATAAAATCATAGTATGCTTGCCTCTAGGTTAAATACTGAATTTATTTACCTCACTGAATTAAACAGTATTATACTATGTTATTTAGCTCATTCAATAAATAAAGTTTTTTTTTAAACCAACACTTATTAAATTAAATTTTGTTTATTCAATTCCTTAAAATGCCGTTAAACATTTTATAAGTCACAATTGATCGAGTTTATTGATATAATTCAAGGACTTAGTTATAAAATAAAAATCATAAATGTAAAGAAAAAATTCACATTATAAAGGGAATGATTCCTCAAATATAAAATTTTAAATATGAAAACAAAATGACAATATGGCTGCCAACAATGATGTCCATAAACATGTTGCAAACTAGAGTGATTTAAGGCATGTTAAAATGAGACTGATAAAATACCATTTAGCAAAATATGAAATAGATTTGTAAATTTTTGTGTTATATAGCAAACGATAAAAAATTTGTATTTTGGAAAAAGGAAACAATAAACCCTGCCTATGTTGACCAATTAAATGAAATGTTATTTTTCTGTACTGTTTATCGCGTATTTGACAGAAAAGACGTTATATAAATCAATTTTCCTGAAATGCTGCGGCAACTTATCACGTCAGGAGCTTCTGTATGCTATTTAGTGGCTGCTATATGAAAATTGTCATGAATAGACTGACGTTTTTGAGTACAAAATTGTACTTCATCTAGAATATGAACACGCCGTAAAACCTCCGAATAAAGACACTCATGACGCACTGAATTAAATCGAGACAAATTCTCCTTATTTCATTCCCTATGCTCTCTTAGGAATTCCGTTTTCAAACGTACTTTGTATCTGTTATAAAATATTCAAATATATCTTAAATCAAGGTGACGCCGACATATACTTATTACCATACTTTTATCTCTAACTCAATAAATTATTGCTAAGTGGCTATAAGTTACTAGAACTAGTTCACTAGGGGGCGTGGACGGTAACTTGCACTTTCCAGTACCGTCCATGAACAGGCTCAATCAAACCGAGCCTGCAACATTTTAAATTTTGCTGTGCTGGGCTTTCTTTAGGGATTCTATATTTATCTATTTTATGATCACATCCGTGTTATTTGTGCCGTGTGGCGGTTGTAAAAGGTCTCCCCGTACATTTAATCAATGATGTTATATTTTCGATCCTTGAAGATCGTTCAGCACGACATTATTGTTGTGCTTGTGGTATTTTTAGTTTCAACTTTTCGGCATTTTCTAGTTGGGTGGTTCCAATATTCCTACTTGAATAATGTCGAATCACCCTTAGGATATGTTGCCTGCTTTTTAAATTTGTCTTTTGACGTCTTATCTGTGATACGCAGGCTTCATTACCTCTGATCCCCTTTCTAAATTCCATTTTATTTAGTTCCGCCCATTGTTTTCTCGTTTAGGGCACACGCTTTTTATTACTTGGGGACCATACGCCGCTTTTCATGGAATGGCACGCAAGTGTCACATTGAAGGTTCCATGATAACCGCCGTATGAACACATCTGCGGATGTTTCTAAATTCAAAATTTTACTATTTCACGTTTAAATGTTGAATTCTGCTTAAGCCGGTGCTAGGGGCGTGGACGGTAACTTGCACTTTCCAGTACCGTCCATGAACAGGCTCAATCAAACCGAGCCTGCAACATTTTCAATTTTGCTGTGCTGGGCTTTCTTTAGGGATTCTATATTTATCTATTTTAATTAGAAAAATAGGGTTATTTATAGATTTCATTATAAATTCCCTATATGAAGTTGACCACCATCTGCATAAGAGATAGTTGTTTAAAAGAAATAAGATATTATCCATATTGTAAAATGAATTTTAATTTGTGTAGTAACATTCTTGTTTAGTTACTTTAACTGCTATATACTATATTTGATTTAGAAAAAGGAATAAATCCAAAATACCTGTAGGAAAGAAATATGTTTGTATATTTGTAAAAGAGCAAATGGCACTTACAGGAAATAATTTTTGAATGGTTTAAACCCTTTCTGCAATAGAAAAAATATTTTTTCCAGAACAATTTCTATGTTTATACACTTTTTATGTGTATAAATGATGCTTTATACGAGTATATTCATAGTGACCAGGTATATTGTGTATAATATTAAAAAATAACTTATCTACTTTCTGTGATGTCAAAACATGTTTATTTGATATTTACAAAGAAACTGATAAAATTTGAGCATAATACATTTTTAAATAACAGAGGAATTCTTCAAGAATACACCATAAGGTTATTGAAAACAATGACAATTTTTAAAAGTTAAAACATTAGACAAATATTTGAACTCGTTGAGCGTTACGCAATCTTCAACACAAACGCTCTTAAAAAAAATCACCTCGAAGTATCAGGTTAAGTAAAACAACAGTGAAGTGAAGTACGTGGCAACGTTCTTCAGCTGTCACGTGGCACTTGACACCTGAAAATTGCCGATTTGATTGATTAAGTCTCTTCATGGCAGACAATGTAAACGTGCGACATCTCTTACACCTCTAGCACGAGCATGTCTGAAGCACTTATTTTATTGCCCATGTTTGTCTCTTCATCATATATATAATCAAACTAGAGGTGCTTTGTTGAAAGGCACAATTAGCCAAAACTTTTATTTTTAAATAACTTTTGTCTTGGTGCATAAATACAATTTTTAGGAAGTTATTCATTTGTTCTATAGATTAGCCAAAATTGAATTTTTTTGCAATTAGTATATAAATAGTGATTAAGTATTAAGAAAATCAATTTGCAAATTGACACGCATCAATAAAATGGTTCTTGCAAGTTTAGAAATTTGTCATTTACTGTTTGGTTTTAACTTTCTAATTATTGATAGATTTTATCTTATAAGTTGTATCTATGCGGAGGTATAAACTTATATCTATATATATATATTTATGTACCGGATTTGTATCTATACAGATTTTTATATACATGTGTATACAAATACGTAACAATATCGTGTATTTGTCAAAGTAACATTTGTAACTATCTTTTACATAAGTTGAAAATGATGGTAATACATGTAAATAGAAACATACAAGATTTGTGGTAAGAATGACATTTTTCATTTTTGTTCGCCCTATGTTTAGGGACTTATTTATATACATATATTTCTTTTTCGGATGTTTGTAAAATGTATTTTAGAAAACAAGCGAAATTGCAGGTGATGTTCATTAATATTAAGCTCGAAGCATATTCCTACTATAAATGCGGGTTATATGACACGTAATGTTACCTTTTAAATAAATGACCAATTTACAGCATCTAATAAAAATATATATTCATTGAAACACAGCTCAACAAGTTTTTCATGACAGTCAATAAGACAAATGGAACAAACGCAATATCCTTAGTACTTCATTTTTATCATACTTGAAGGATAAATATCGATAATTTATTCATTGTTAATTTCATTGCGATGTACAGAAGATTTTAACAATGTAAAACGTATAACCTGGATAAAGCTGAACTTTCCATGTGAGCATCAATGAGAAAGCTGTTAACACCGACACTAGATATAATACGCCAACACCACTGGATAATTTACACTTTATTATTACTGCACAATAATCATTCAATAGATCATAATACTCATGACGTTCCTTAGCAAGAACATGACGTCATGACGTCACAATGACGTCATTTAAAGTTGTTTCTAAAAGAAAAGTATGCTAACTTAAACAAGAGTTGTAGTACTTGAAATTTATAATATTTTCTTTTCTTTTTGAATTGAAGTTAATAAAATAAATTAATATGATTACAGAAATTAAATTAATATGATTACAGTTTATATAAACTCTTCTGAAAATTGCCCTACATGAAACACTTCCAACAGATTGTAACCAGAAGCTCCTCATTTGGTCATGCAGTCTGCAAGGTGGTATTTACCCGGACACCATCGTACATTACTTCATTCCTAGACAAAGATTCATTGATGGCGTCTATGACAATCCGCAGGCGCTTGTCATCAACTAACTTGGTGGAATGTATAGCACCAATGATACTTTTGTTGTCAACATAAGCAATTATTGGTATGGTGTTACTTTGAAGCTTCATAATTTCCTCTAGCATCTGTCTATAGTAATAGCCACATTAAAGACCTTCTTGTAGACTTAGCGCCTCAGCATCAATTGTTGAGCGAACGACCCGTTTGATCTTGTTTGTATTCCATGCAAGTGTGCAACATTTTCCCTGACTGTCGGCTTACCACACAACAAAAGCGGCAGTACTCCCAGTCCCGCTGCTGATGTTACACAGAGAAGCATCTGTGAATACCACAATCCTCCAGTCACTGACATTTTTGCTAAGTACGGGAAATGTAATCATAGATCTCACATCTTTCCATCTGTTGACTGTTTTGACTGCACAAATCACCTACAGTTGCTTGTTTTAGCTTGGTACTCAGGTCAATGAGTTCACAAGCCATGTCTGGTCTACTTCATTGTACAGCCCAGTTGATCTGGTCAATAATTTGTCTGTATGTGGATTGTTCTTCATATGTAAGAATATGTTCTTTCTGTTGCACCCATAGTATCTAAACTTTGTGTATTTATATTTTCTACATACCAGGACTGGTCTAGCAAAATTTCACTGGACTGTTGTATGACTCTGAATCCAATAAAATCAAAATTGCCTTCCTCTACTTTTCCAGTTACAAATCTTTTTCGCAGACTCATCATAATTCTCTCAAGGCTTTCATTTCCAGCATGTAAAAAAATCATCGACATGGCAACATATTACTGCTCAACTGTCCATTTGTTTGCAAAAAAGAACATTGCAGGATTCATTTTAGACATTTGAAATCCAAGTCTCAGCAATTCTTCCTTTACACTGAGAAAAAACTGTCTTGCCCCATCATTGAGTCTATACAGTTCATGACGTAATTTCCAGACAACTCCTTCAGCCTTTTCACACTCCTTTGGGGGCTTTATGTACACATCTCTCTTTATCTCTTGACCTTGTAAAAATGCAGACTTAATTTCAGTGGTCTTGACAATCCAATCGTTAATAGATGCAAAAGCAAGAAACATTCTCATAGTTCCTTTTCCCACTGTTGGACTGCCACTTTTCATTTGGAATTCTTCTTCAAAGCCTCTTACAACAAGACGGGCTTTTGTCTGTTCATTTTTGTTGTTATGACCCACCTAGTTGATAATGTATTTTGGCCACAATCTTTGAGCTCTACGTATGTACCGAATTCTTTCAATTTCTGTAATTCAGCAAGTTTTGCCTCTGAGACATTATTGTTAATTTTACAGTTCTCCAACACTAAGTTCACATTGTCATTCAACAGTTCCCAGTCAACTTGATCCAGATTGATACTCTTGATACTGCTGTAACCATTCCACATTTGCAAAGAATTCCTCGTCATATTTGCCCATGATAGAAGTGTCTGCAAATTTACCTTTCCATAATCTGCATGGTGCTTGGTCAGCATCATATCAGTAATTGCATGCACTCTTTCACACAATCCATTTTGAAATGGACTGTCAGCTGCAGTTGTACATAACCCAATATTTAGTATGGATTTAATTTTCCTTACCTCATCCGAATTGAACTCCCCTCCGTTGTCTGTTATCAAACATCCCATCACTCCAAATCGCCCAACCCATTCTTTCATCAAAGCATCTATGATATTACATGGCTTCTTTCTGGCCACAAAAGCGGACAAAGTGTATCTTGACCACATGTCTATGATATGTAATATCCAACGCCCATTCCATTGTTTTAGGTCCATTGCAACCTTTTCGTTGAACCTGGAGGCCATTGGCGTACCTATCACTAGCCTTGAGGGAGTATTGGCATAAAGTTTACAAATTTCACATCTGTTTACAATCTGGTCAAGATCTGCTCCATACTCTGCTTTCCATATTCCAGCGTCCTTCAAAAGTGATGCCAATCTTAAAAAAGTTTTCTTTGGAGGATGAGCAAATTATCCGTGCAGTTTCACAAGAGTTTTGCGCCTCTCTTGTGTGTTCAAATTCTCAAGGACAATTGAATACACCTTTTCCTCTGGAACTTCCACTGTTTCAACTATTGGAATGCAGTAATGGCCTGATGTTGTTAAGTTCAGTGCTACCTCCGTCCACATAATGGTCGATGTATCATTTTCAAGATTCATATTTATTGCTGCTTTCTTCGTTGCAGTACGCGAGAGTAGTAGAGGAATATCTGAATATACAACATCAGTGATTTTGGCCACTGCCTTTCTAGCAACTACAGCAGGTATACGGAACTCACCTTTTGATTTTAGGTATGTTCCCCCTCAAATTTAAACACTCACTGGCCTTCTGATTGTAACACTTCCTCTCTGTCTGTATTGTCCAAAGACTCTAAGTAATTGTCCATCCAACTTCTTCCACATACTGTACTGCTACAAGCACTGTCGAGGACCGCACAGTTTCGAGCATCAATCCCTAGTCGTCTGATCTCATCTGTAGCATACCAGTAAAAAGGACAGCATGGTCTTCTACTGCATTGACTTTCTTCATATTTTCCCTGCTATCCGGGCATGCAGGCAACAAATGACAAAAGGACCCACATGATTTTCATGTTCGTGGTTTACCATCTGGTCCTGTGGGATTAACGTTCTTTGTCAATCCCTTCTTTCGATTATCAGTGGCAAACTCCCCTCTAAGATTCTCTTTGAGTTTTCCCCGCTTCCAATTTCCCCTCTTTCACCACTGTAATTACCATGATAGCTGCTCCGTTGTATATACCCCATTGCAAGCAGGGCCTCTTCTTTTGCCGCCAAAAAAGCTTGTTCTAACTTGATACTTGTCTGGATACTTGATGATTCTGTATCATTGCCCTTAAATTTCTTTAGCGACTTCTTGGCTTCCTCGTAAAGTGTCGTCTTATTATCATAGTTCATGCCTGTAAGGACTAACAAATTCTGTTCATTTGAAATATTAGCCTTCCTCAGCAGCTTGAAAGCCAGTATCTCACTAGGCAATGTCATTTTCTTCTTCTCTATCTTTCTATATTTGGAGTCAAACATAGCCACATATTCAGTTATTGATTGTCCTTCTAACCTTTTAAAATCTTCAAAATCCTCAAATTTTTCCAGGCTATCAGTAAGATCATCCTTAGCAAGATGCTGGTCCAAGAAGCGAATAAGAACATTCAAACCACCATAACCCTTTAACTCGTCCAATGAAAGTTGATCAAATACCTTTTCGCGAATTTGTGATTCATTATTTTCAAGAAGTGTCAATGCGACAGCAATACCTTGTTTTTCTTTGCTTAAGTCAGTAATTTCTTTCCATGCCAAAAGTTCCTGCTTAAATCTCTCATAGTTTTTCCCTTTTCCTAAAACAGGAGGACTTATCCTGTTTGTCATGCTGAATTCCAGGCTTGAAAGCAAAATTCTCTGTTAAAATTCTGTTGAAATTATAAAACACTGATTCCCACCGAGGATATCTCAATACGCCTCTGCTACCACTTGTGAACACCAACACAAGATATAATACGCCAACACCACTGCATAATTTACACTTTATTATGACTGCACAATAATCATTTAACAGATCATAATACTCATCATGTTCCTAAGCAAGAACATGACGTCATAACGTCACAATGACGTCATTAAAAGTTGTTTCTAAAATAAGAGTATTCTAACTTAAACAAGAGTTGTAGAACATGAAATTAACAAAAGATATATTGATAATCAGTGTTTTTAGCATTTTAAAGCTTAATGTACCCGTTAGAATATCGATTAACTACAAATAATATTATTCACGATTAAAACATCCTTTTAACTGCAATTTTAAAGTACTTCAATATATTCGTATACAATAACTTCGATACGGATAGGACAATTTCAAAATATTTTTAATATGACATGTTTCTTTTCTTATCTTATAAGACCGATGTAACGTTGAGTAAGAAATATCATTATATGATCTAAATATAGCTGCAATCTAATTGGTCCAAGCAGTAGTCAATAAATCTTTTTATAAAGCCATAGTATCATATTCACTGACTGAAATTGGTTTTCCCCGTCGAAAAATCGTTTTGGACTCATATTTAATGACCATACATTAATGATTACCCGCGAGCATTAAAAATAATTGTTACGTTTTGTTCATTACGGCATAAGTCTCTACGTAAATATCATTACTTTACTATTTAAGTTTAAGGTTACACCGCAATGATGAGTATAACTTGAATTACTTTTGTATGCGTCGTTGCACGCCTGACAGGTGCTTATTCACAGACAGAAAGTCATATTGACCGAGGAGATACGAAATATGCCAGATAATACCACATCATATTTAATCTCAAACTAGTCAATAATTAAATAATAAAATATATATTGTCCATGTGTATCAATGTATAGATTATAATTATATAGAACTTTTTGATTGCGATTAATGTTACATCGAATTTTTGTGAATAAAGTTCATTGACTGGCAGTTTCCCTCACAGGAATCGAGGCTTTTGTGAAGTTCTTTATTTGTAATAAAGGAATAATTTAAATATCAATCTCAATCATGCCTTAGTTTATTTTTGACAATGTAGATTGTGATAAGTCGCTTTTACATTAAATTAGCTAGGTAATTTATAGGAATATCATCAGCGAGGACAAATACATCATAGTTATTTGATACAGTTATATAACATGATACGGTTACAAAATGGAATCTCATTTAAACACAAAAACGCGACAAATTAACGTCTGCAAATGAATTCATTAAGTTGTGAGATAAAATTATTTGATTTTCAACACTATTGAAAGAACAAATATTTCAAAAGGCCATGTTTGTAGGCGTAATTTCGGTGTAATTTAGTGTCAAAATGTTCAGACAAACTTTCTCAACAGCAGTTTTCTAGGGTAATAAAAACAAAGTAACAAATAGGAAATGATTGAAATACGTATACAAGTCACGTGTTGTTTACAGCAGACGTATTCATACTCGCCATTAGTTAACGCGTTCCTTTTCTGCTTTTACTTGCTATAAAATGTAAGATCTATGACATAATGTTTTAGATAAAAGGTCAATGGAATTGTAACCCTTAGATAATTGTCTTTGTCCACAATATAACATCACATAAGCAAACACTTTTTCACGGAAATTTATTTGGTAAATTATATTAAATATGATTAGGAATAAGCAGGAAATAAAGGAACACATTATAAAAAATTATATAAGCATGATGAAAGAGACTGATAGATGGTGTATCAACAAACATTTGTTTTATCCATTTTCTTTACAAATTTTGTAGAACAACATTCAAAGCGATAATAAAAGATATTTTATCTCTGAACGCCCGTTGATTTCTCAATCTATTATGTTACAACTGCTCTCTAAAAATCGGTTAATTTCATGTTAAATCGATACAGAACTCTAGCACTGCAAACCTCAACAAAAAATAAATATTCTTAAAGTTCATTTAAGTCGTTTGTCGAAATATTTGTCTTAATCTGAAGCAACTGATACCCTGTTTGTAGAAGTTTTATAATATTATTTTCTAAATAATTCATTATAGAACAATCCGTTTATGTCATTTTAATTTTACGACTTTTTAGTTTGATTGTTTAACTAATCACTACTCACTGAATAATAACGGATTGTACATTTATTTTATATTGATACATGTATATTGGCATCGAATTGATATTGCATATTGTTTAATTTCATTTATAAGTAGGAGTGTTTTTTGTTATTTATTACTTTCCTTAGCGCATGATTGAGTTTTGTTTCAAGCTGTAGACAATTTATGTTTATTTATGCAACATAAGTATAGCGGATTAATGTCCCTTTAGTTCGTAGCTTAATTTTAAACCAGACTCCGGCGAACATCATAAGCTGCAAGTAAATTCTATTTTGAAACAGTTTTCCCATTTCTATCAGCGTTACAGTACATTTGTACGTATGACTGCGGGCCGTAACAATCTATTGCAAAGAATATAAAAATGACAATACAATCATGGCATTTCAAAAAACAAGAAGTGGTATCGACTTTTAAGTTTATACTTGCTACGAGTGTACAATACACATACAAAGACATGTTCTGCTTTACTAAGTTCACGAACATGTAAAGCATATTTTAAACCTTTGCACTATATGTATGCGTTCTCTCTCCTGTTTCGTTCTTAACAATCTCAACAATTCCTACATAAATGTATCCTTCTTGGGATGTAGTAGTTTAGAAACGCATTTCGTAACTGTAATTTTATTTATAAGATATTTTTTACATCAATTATATACAGAGCAAGCGTTTTTAAAGCATTGTTACTTGACAACTGTTTTACTCGCATACAATGTTAAACAGACTGTAAACTGTTCAAATAGATTCCCTTTGTAATATGCAACCAATGTACGTGCAAAAAATAATTATGTTTTTGTAGTCATTAGCCCAACGTTTTCCATGCATTTCATAATGATATTTGGTTACAACTTTCCAGACAATGATTGTTTCATTCAAAGCGTGCCACTTGTAATGAGAGGTTGTCATGTATATTGCATACTTAAGAAAACGATTGGAACTGTTTGGATTTCCCTGGTGATTTCGATGGTCGAAATTGCATGTGTTAAAGAATATATAATTTATGTCATAGTTATTTATATGAAATTTAACACTTGACTTGAAGCCGAAACAAAAACTAGGAAATTCTACCATCTGAGCTACCTGGCTTAAATTATAATGTTTCTTATCCTAGTTTCTTGATGGTTTTATATTTATAATAATATTAAGGTATGACTATCCTAATGCAATACCTTTGCTTCTAAGAGTATTCAAATAGGCTAGAAGTACTGTTAAATACATTGAAACTTAGGCAGTGGGTTCAAACCCTAGAAGGGACAACTTCTTCAGGGATTTGTTTTTCTCTATTTATACAACCGTATATATATATTATTGACCTCTTCCCACAGTTTTAATTGTTTTCTTTTATTACTTTCATCTCTAACCATTTGAACTCTTTGTGTATAAAGTTTTTATTTTTATCTTATAAAACATTATATTATCATTTCTATCAGCATTGCACAGCGTTTGACTGCAGGCTGCAACATTTTATTGCAAAGAATATAACGATGAACATATAATAAAAGTTTTTAAATAAATACAAACTGTACCACCTTTCAAGTTTAAACTTGCTACGAATGTACAAAACACATAAAAAGACAATTTCTGCTTTCCTGAGTCACATAATAGAAACATAACACGTATTTCTATTTCTATTCATGTACAATTACTACAACATGGATAGGCCAGTTATGAATTATATTAAATTTGACGATGATTTCTTGCCGATGTTACGATAAATATGACATAATAACATATTGTATATTAATTTTTTGAAAAGATATAGGCTTTTTTATTTGCGATTAATGTAACATCGAATTTCTGTGCCAAAAAGGTTATTGACTTGCAATTTGTCTACCAGGAGTCGAGACTTTTTTGAAGTTCTTTTATCTATGATAAAGTATTAGTATTTTTTTTAAATATTGCCTTAGTTTAATGTGTGTTGTCAATGATATAAATAAAAGGCATGCTTAGAAAACTTTACGGAAACAGTTCGTCCATGGACCGTCTCAATTAAACTGCCCTTGCCGTATGAACCGTATGAACATCCGCCGTATGAACACATCTGCGGATGTTTCTAAATTCAAAAGTTTACTATTTCACGTTTAAATGTTGAATTCTGCTTAAGCCGGTGCTAGCGGTCGTGGACGGTAACTTGCACTTTCCAGTACCGTCCATGAACAGGCTCAATCAAACCGAGTGCTACATTTTCAATTTTGCCGTGTTGGGATTTCTTTAGGGATTCTGTATTTATCTATTTTATGATCACATCCGTGTTATTTGTGCCGTGTGGCAGCTGTAAAAAGTCTCCCCGTACATTTAATCAATGATGTTATATTTTCGATCCTTGAAGATCGTTCAGCACGACATTGTTGTTGTGCTTGTGGTATTTTAAGTTTCAAGTTTTCGGCATTTTCTAGTAGGGTGGTTCCAATATTCCTACTTGAATAATGTTGAATCACCCTTAGGATATGTTGCCTGCTTTTTAAATTTGTCTTTTGACGTCTTATCTGTGATACGCAGGCTTCATAACCTCTGATCCCCTTTCAAAGTTCCATTTTATTTAGTTCCGCCCATTGTTTTCTCGTTTAGGGCACACGTTTTTTATTACTTGGGGACCATACGCCGCTTTTCATGGAATGGCACGGAAGTGTCATATTAAAGGTTCCATGATAACCGCCGTATGAACACATCTGCAGATGTTTCTAAATTCAAAATTTCACTATTTCACGTTTAAATGTTGAATTCTGCTTAAGCCGGTGCTAGGGGTCGTGGACAGTAACTTGCACTTTCCAGTACCGTCCATGAACAGGCTCAATCAAACCGAGCCTGCAACATTTTCAATTTTGCCGTGTTGGGCTTTCTTACGGGATTCTGTATTTATCTATTTCGCGAATTATTAATCAAGCGCATCAGTGTCCATCTTTTTAATTTAATTGTCGCAGATTCGCTACTCTATATGTATTGCATGGAGGCCGTAAAAGTCAACCCGTACATTCATTTAATTAGGTTTTGTATAAACACATTTTCAGTGATGACAATTACCTCATAAGTCTTTTGATACAGTTATATTATATTATATGATACGATACAGTTACGTAATGGAATATCATTTAAATACGAAAAGGAGCGAAAATTATACGTCTGCAAATGAGTTCATTAACATTGAAGCTTCGGTAGTTTCTTTATTGTATAATTTGATTTCAACACAATTACTAGAACAAAAGTTAAGTAGGCCAAGTTTGTTAGCGTCCTTCTGGTGTCATTTAATGTCAATATGTTCAGATTTTAAAATTTCTCGACAGCAGTTTTTTTTTATAATAAGGAACAACGTCACAAATAGGAAAAAAAATCAAGCTTAACAGTAATATGAACGCGTGGGTTCAAACCCTGTAGGGGCAAGCTGTTGTTTCCTTGAGCAAGAAACTTTACACTGGTTGGTTCCAAGAATTGATTTCAATAAGCTTAAATCTTCGTACACAACCGAACTAACATAAACTTGTATGAACTATAACATGTTGTTTAAAACAATAGCACTCAAATTTGCATTTGCTTTTTCTGTTTTCATTTGCTACAAAATGAAAGTTCTTTGACAAAATGTTTTATTTTTTATTTAAATACACATGAATATTGAACGAAAACAGAATAAAATGTCTCGGAACATACTATATTGCTGCTACTTTAAGAAGGGGTTTAAACATTAAGCAAAATTCTTCGTTCACATGCGCCGTTCACTGCTAAGCAATATAATAACTTATGTTTTGTTAAATAAAAGCGCTTTGAAGTATTCTGGTTTAAATATCAAACAAAATAACTTTTGCAGCAAGAATAAAGCTTTACACACGGGTGGTGGGGTGGGATTTAATGAAATGATTGATACTTGCAAAAGTAACAAAAATTTTCAAAAAATTATTTTTAAACAGTTGCAGGCATATTCGTTCTAGTTTCTTACAAATGTAAATAAGGCAAACTGCATAGCATTATTGACTCGTCCAGAACCCCAACATGTTTAATTAAAGATATTAAAGATATGATATGCATAAGTCAACGTTTTTGTTTCTTTAAGAATGTTGAAAATCTTAAGCCAATATCCTAGATTTCTTAGATTAAGCGTACAAAAACCACCCATTTCATGTATTGTATTTATCACCAAAGTAGTATCATCATGATAAATGAGCCGCGTCACGACAAAACCAACATAATGCGTTTGCGACCAGACCAGCCTGCGCATCCGCGCAGTCTAATTAGGATCCATGATGTTCGCTATCAGTTTCTCTAGTTGTAATAGGGTTTGTAAGCGAACAGCATGGATCCTGATCAGACTGCGCGGATGGTCGCAAACGCATTATGTTAGTTTTGTCCTGACGCGGCTCAAATATTTGTTTTTTGCCTTTATAAAATTAAAATGGTTGTTGCAGTTAGTTCTAACATCTACGCGATTTAGAAAAAGGTCAATGGAAGTATAACCATTATATGCTACAGCACATTATTTACCATAAAAGCTGTTATCGTAAAGGTTACACATGTAGAAATTGTCTAAGGAACAAACCACTGCCCTTTACTTTACAATATCACAAATGGCTCATAGAGCTTTAACATAAATAGTGAAACTCTTTACCAAATCTAAGTCAAATATCCTAAAAAGTGATTATGTAAAGCAATTGTTAGTGGAAAAAAGTGGATACAGTGATTAATGTAGAAACTCTTTTTATCATGAACAAAGCGGTTAAGTGGTTTCCATTACTAAAGCTAAATTATTTCAAATAATGCTTTTAAGCTTAATAACATCGATTTGTTTAAAAAGAATCGAAGAATTATAGAATACTACAATAGATTGTAGAACGTTCACAATGATAGAATCTGATCTATTTAGCTACAAATATTCGGATACACAAGTTTATATGAAAGTGACAAAAATGTAAAGATTTTGTGTCGTTGAAAGTTAATTTGAAATGAAAAATATGATAAACAAGATCGACAAGGAAAGGCGGCGTTCAATGAACGCAGCCCCCACCCGACCCAGCAACAAGCGCCAGTGGCAATGAGCCCAGGAGGACCCCAAAGAAAAATAGGACAGGGCATAAGGCAGAGCACGGGCAGGCAAACCACTACATAAGAATAAATAATTAGTAACTGATAAGGAACTAAAAGAAAACAAATAAATGATTTACTAACTCGAACCGTATTTCATCATAAGAAATTCTTGATTGAATTCGTTATATGTTTGATTTAAGAGCTTTGTTATTTCTTTCTTCATTTAGGTGAATATTGTCCAATCTTCCTTCTTGAATAATGTTGATCACCCTTAGGATATGCTGCCTGTTTTTTTAACTTTGTATTTTGTTATCTTATCTGTGATATGCGTGCTTTATAACCTCTGACCCCCTTTCAAAATACCATCCCATTGTTTTCTCGTTTTTGGCAAACTCATTTTTTTACTTGGGGAACATGTCGCTTTTCATGGAATGGCACTTACGTGCCACATTGAAGGTAACATGTTAACCGCCATATGAATACATCTGCGAATGTATCAAAAAACAAAATTGTACCAGTTCATAGTAAATGTTGCATTCTGCTTAAGCCGGTGCTAGGGGGCGTGGACGGTAGTTTGCACTTAACAGTACCGTCCATGAACAGGTTCAATCAAACCGAGTCTGCAACATTTTCAATTATGCCGTGTTGGGCTTTCTTTAGGTATTCTTATTTTCTCTATTCTATTACTTGGGACCATACGCCGCTTTTCATGGAATGGCAAGGAAATTGAAGGTTCCACGATTATCGCCGTATGAACACATCTGCGATGTTTCTAATTTCAAAAGTTTACCATTTCATGTTAAATGTTGAATTCTTCTTAAGCCGATGCTAGGGGGCGTGGACGGTAGTTTGTACTTGACAGTACTGTCCATGTTCAGGCCCAATCAAACCAAGCCTGCAACATTTAAATTTTTGCCGTTTTTGGGCTTTCTTTGGGGATCTTTTTTTCTCTATTTTGTCAATAAACATAAATTGTGTTAAGCATAAGACACCCCTTTGTTGATAACTATATCAGAAACAATTGTAAAATAAAAAAAATATGAATTCTTGTACGAGTAGTTGCAACAATGATATACATTATGTCAATAAAGATAAATTTTTTATCTTAACACTCGCCTAAACAAACGACTTTCATTTTTACATAACTCATTAGTCAACGTAACTAACATTAATACAAATCAATGTTATCGGAAAAAGTGATACTGGAATTTACAGTTTCAAATCTTCCAATAAATGAGTAAAATTGTTTATACTTAGAGGTTGATAGAATGCTATGGTATTATTTTCTGCAAACAGATGTCTTAAATTTATCGTGTTAGTTATTTAGTTATTGCATTAGTATTGCGACGCCGTGGTGACGTCATTTACGTTATACATCATAACGTAAAGACGTGCTTAATGTTTGCGTTTCAATATAAATGCATACATGAAAGAAGTGATTATCAGGATACAGTTTTTTGAGACGGACAGAGAGACGGACAGACATACAAATATTTAAACCTCCGTAATAGTCACAAGAAGCTAACGCCAAAAAGAAGAGATAACTCTAGAAATAAAATTGCTAGTTTTATGAACCTTGTCATACATGATGTGATTAATGAAAAAGAATATAATATAACGATTATAGTAGATGAAATTTATAGTAACAAAGAAGAAATTTAAGAAATATAACATTGTTACAACTATATACTATTTATGATAACCAAGAAGTAATGTAAAACAATATACAATGCAACAGTTCAAAACGGAAATGCTTCTAGATCTACGAGGGTTGTCCCAAAATATCGTAGACAAAGTCTGTTTCTCAATCAATTATAAAACAATAGAGCCGTCAAGCTAGGGAAAAGTAAATACACCTTTTATGTGTGTCTATGCAAAATAAAATCAAAATACCTCCAAAAATGACCAAGTTATTAAAATTTAATGACTGCTACCTATACATACCCGGCGCACGCCGTCATAAACGTCATGGCGTTATAAGATTTAAAAAAAAATTTTTTCAAAGTATTCTCCGTGTTTCTCGATCCACTGTCGATGTCGGGCGACCCATTTATCATAACCATTTTCAAAAGAGTCCTACTTTAATGTTCTCAACACTCGTCGAGTTTCCTTGCTTAGTATCCTGAAATTTTCGAACCTCAGGGTGACTTTGTAATTGTGATTTCACATAAAGAAACACTGCAAAGTCTAAGGGCGTATGGAAGTCACTAAAAACCTATCACATCAGGTTCAAGCTGTGTCTCCCGAGATCTATGGCAAAGTGCATTATCTTGATAAAATATTATGTTCTCCATGTTGTCAGTTAATGCTGGACGCTTCTTGAACTGAACATCGCGCTGCGTCGAATTTTCATCTGACGTCGCCATTTTGGGAATTTTCAAAATAGCATTGCTGTAACATATTATGCTACAGACTTTTTCAAAGTAGCGTTACATAAACGTCTGTTGGTGATATGACGTAAAATGAATGAAGTCGTTCCACAGCAATGTATTTCCCATAATTATTATTATGCTGGAAGTTAAAGGCATGTTCTTAAGAAGCACGCTCTCCACACTGACTGATATTTTATCGTGCTCCGGGTATGTTGTACTGTTTAATATAAAACCCTGATAAAAAGCGTTACCTTATATATTAGCTATTTACTTTAAAAAGGTAAATTAATTAACAAATGACCAAGGAAGATATCTGGTAAATTTTATTAAGTTATGACGTCAGGTTGAAGAGAAAATAATGTAGTATACGACATTTTTGGACAACCCTCGTAAATGCTAGACTTCTTAATCCATTTACATATGATGCAGGTGTTCAGATACAACATATATTTGAAATTTGAAGCAATCTCTAATGAAATCAGAAAGTTATAGAATAAATAAAGAACATGCTAAGAGTAAAGTGGAGAATTATGGAGACATTGCAGCTAGATTCATACACATTTTCAATCTTATTAAAATCAGCTCCTAAATAACGCTAGCATAAGGATCTAATATTCACTCATAGGCAGTCACCTTTTCGAGGTCTTTCAAACAACCAACTATTGGAGAGCTTTTGTTATTTTGAAAGCGATAAGCTTTCTTATTTTAACCTTTGGAAAACCAATACTAAGTAAGCAATTTTCACGATTTTGTGATAAAACATGGCGTTGTCCATGTAGCCGACAGGTTAACTTGCAAAAATATTGCCCATTAAAAATTTACTCTATTTTTTAAAGTTAATTTGTTAAAAATTTCTTCAAACATTTTGTCTTACAAAAATCAACAATTTCTTTAGCTTCCACGGAAGGGTAATTTGAGATAGAAGTAAAAAATAAAGAAGTTTAAACTATCAAAAGAACAACAGGTAAATAACTCTGAAAAAAAATAGGCAAGAGTTAGGAATCTACTCAGAAATTATTTGAGCGATGATTTATAAACAACTTTTTGAGGTTTGAATTAGATACTTTAAGAAAAAAAAACAAATTTTGGAAAAAAAAAAAAAAACACACACACACACAAAAAAAAAAAAAAAAAAAAAACAAACAAAAACAAAAAAAACACGTAAATTCGAAGTTCATACGTTGTGTAATGTGTGTGTGTGTGTGTGTGGGGGGGGGGGGTATTTCTACGCTGTGTGATTAGGACAGCTCTTAATATGCTCCATAAAGTAAAACTTCCATTTATGCTTATTTCAATTTTTATAAGTCGGATTGATGATAAAATATTGCTTTATTTGCCATATTTAAGGTCTTCGTTTACATTTAAGAGTACCCATCAAAGAAAGAAAAAAAGACTTGCATAACCTCCATATTGTCCTCCATCCATATTTCAAATTTCATAAAAATAGTTTGAGTACTTTAGGAGTTATCACGGTATCCAATTTTTGACGACTGACGGACTTACCGATGGATAAACGGACGGACAGACAGACAGACGAGTCATACGTTAAGTTGCCGTCGGTAAAACCGACATGGGACTTATGAAGCATTTCATTAAAATGACTCAACTGATGTTGTTTAACATGACGTAATGAGAAACAATTGTTTGAGATTAATGCTTCATACGATGTAGGTCTAGCCAAAAACTTATGTGCACGATTCCAGATCTTTCGCTCACTCATTTCTGCACAGAATATTTATTATGATAGTGAAAAAATGACACACTATTTTAAGCTAAGTATACAACGCCTGTCACCCAAATCGGGCTTAGAATAGCACAAAAATACGATTTTAAAAATATATCTGAGTTATCGTTTTGTTTTAATTGTCACAGCGGATATTTGTAAGACATGCAAATTTTATGTTCTCAAGCTTTTTGATCTCAGTTGTGTTCCTTTTAAAAATTTCATTATTTTAATGTCTATCCATAAAAATGAACACCTTTACATAGTTTTATTTCGCAATAAAGGATATTTTTATAATATTTTTTCTTCATTACACCGACTAGGTGGGAAATGTTTCTTCTAGCATTGCGCCTAAACAAGTTATAACGCTGTAAGATTTTATGATTCCATTGATTTCCAACTTTAACCTTTAAACAGTTAGTGTAGTACGTGCGATGCTAGTTCTCTGTAAGCGCTTATTCATATGAAATATTTAAAGATTTTGACAACAGTAAGATCCAGAGGGCCACGATGCCTGAAATAATTACGACAAGATTAACGTAACCTTAGCACATAACCTTCCAAACTAGACGTTCATAGATTATGTAAGTTTATGTAGTTCTATAGTATAATTTTAGAACCTGAAAAAAAAAGCTGCTGACAAATTAAAATTATTGATTTATTTCATGAAATTGACTATTATAATGGAAACTGACTAATAAAAAGGATTATATCTAAAAACTACATAAATTATATAAATACAGCCCATTCTTTTTTATAATTGAACGTTACCGATATATTCCGAAAATTATTTATAGAAATGACCATGCGTCACTTGGAATATTGAATAATTTTACACAAAAATATAAAATTGAATGAAATGATGGCAAACTTTAAGTTATTTAATAGGAACAATTCTAGATAGTTTACTGATTGTAAAACAAAACGTTAAGACTATTTTTAAACATGCAAGCACATTAAGAATTTATAAAGTATTTAAATTCGAATTGAAACACTACACTGCATATGATAAGGTTTTTAGTTTTTATATGCAAAAAAAAAAAAATATTATTTCCTTTTGTAAATCATCTGCTACATCTATGAGTCTATAAAAAGAAAGCAATTTAATTAATGATTTAGTCACAGGTTATTGACAAATAATTCTTTGTAAAAAGCTAACACAATATTCGACATCGAAGTATTATACTTGTATGCTATGTACTAATATTTGATCATCGCCTGTTTTACTGGTATTTTGATAAAATAAATACATTTTTGTCCTTTTTTCACCTCACATCGTTATAAATATAAACACTGGCCAAACAGATACTTCATAAATAACAAAAGTCTAGCAGTTTCTTAGAGTCATCATGAATTATAACTTTTTTTGGGGTCAAGATTTATTTTGTTTGAAAATTTTCCTAGTTTTAAAATTGAATGAGACCTAAATTTGTAAACGATAATAAGATGTTTATTACTTTCTGTGACAACTGTAATACTGGTTCTAATTAATTTAAAGCGGCCTTCAGCTTTTATTTTTTGTTTGAAAACATTGTTTCAGTAATTTTATCTAAGCCTTTTCCTGAAAGCTATTAATAATGAGTAAGTGACAATAGTTTCTAAAAATAGCAGATCGGGAAACGGATCGTCCACTTTGCTTATCTAAATATAAAAAAGAGGTACTTACTTGTATTTTATCGGCGGAAAATTTCAATATCCACCTAAATTCTTTTGATTTGACAGATATATGAAACGATTGATTTTAAAAAAAACATATTTAACCTTTACACATACCTCTTTAAAGGTCCGTAATGCCCAGAAAACCTTTTATCTCTACTTAATGATAAATAAAACATATAACCAAAGAAGTAAGTAAGCTAAAAATGTCATGAGTAATTTTATGCTAAATACTACTGTATTTTGTTATTGATTTACATACAAGTTTTAAAAATATCATGCCTACAAAAATTGCCATCATTACTGTATGATGTCGGCAAAGACACAAGTTTTAACATTAAGTAGTGGTAGCATACTAATATCATCTTTAAACAGGCATATCAAACCGACCTGCAACATCTTTGCCAGGTAGGGCATTCTAAAATGAATTTAGTTTTTTTCCTTTTCTTAGTATTTATTTATTTTGTTTAGTAATATGTTTGGATTTTTCTAAATCTATTTTGGTATCATTAAAAGTTAAAATCAATAATTATCAAATCCAAATAAAATAGATAATAATAGTAATGATGATACATAGCTGAACGACATTACGTGGAAAACTAATACTATGTAGTCGCATATTCTTAAAAAGGTCATTCATACATACGTGATAAATTGGAACTGATTGTGTGAAAAGGAATATATCATGACAACTGTGACAATGGAAGATGATTTACCATCTCAAATATAATAGGCGCACCTAGTGACATGACAGAATGACAATACAGGAATGTTATATGATATGTCACAAGAAATCAAGAACATTGACTGTTTGATATAAAATAACATATAACTGAAAAGGTGTATAACTGTAATTGTAGAAATAGGAAAGGGAAAAATACCATGTTTATGTCTACATTTCTGTTTGTTTCTTTTAAAAAGTATTCAACTAAATTTATGACATTCTAGAATTATGACTTGTTTAACAATTTTTCAATATATTCACTTAAAGTTAGTTAATGCAATGTTTCAATAACCACTCTTTTTACTATTTCATGTTTAAATGTTGAATTCTGCTTAAGCCGGTGCTAGGGGGCGTGGACGGTAACTTGCACTTTCCAGTACCGTCCATGAACAGGCTCAATCAAACCGAGCCTGCAACATTTTCAATTTTGTCGTGTTGGGCTTTCTTTAGGGATTCTGTTTTTTTATCTATTTTAAAACTGAAATGACACATGGTGAAATTATTTTTCTATTGATAAATTTCTATTTCAAACATATTCATGAAAATGGAAAAAGGTAAGTTCTAAATGATTCTATGTATTAAGTGTTTCATCTTAAGCAATTAGTTTACTTTATATTCAGTATAAGTTTTAATGTATTATCAACTATAGAATCCATTTATATAGAACAATTATTTTATTTTAATAGATTTATACATATCTATTTTAGTTCGATTGTGTTGGAAACTATAATAGATTTGAAACACTCTCAAATCCGTTCTTTTAACAACCAGTACTAAGCAATGATTGTAAAGTTCTTTGCTCGATGAAACAATGGCATGTAAGATTTGTTCAATCAATTCGGTGGTCGTAATTACATGAGACTTTGTATAAAAGTATGAAATAAACCATTAAAAAACATAAATTCAGCGGAAGTTGTTAGAACTAGATATGTTTTAAGTGATAAATCAAGATGTTTGTTTAAAATACACCCATTGACATTCTCTATATGAACTACGTAAATAACCGAGAAATATCGAGTGAAAAAGAAATGAGTTGATTTCCTTATCTTCAAGTAAAATCGATTTCTCTAATGCTTCAACAATGCAAATTTAGCCGTTTTCAAACCGCTAGTTTGACGCGATTTAATGTCGGATTTTGAAATTTATTACACCAATGATAAAACAAGTGATCTTAGATTCGTCTCAGTATATTTCAACACTTTGTTTGACACCTAAGGTATTTTAATTTACGGTTAAACCTACCACAAGTCAGACATTTTACATACGTTTGATACAGTGATATACGCAATCGATAATTTTTACTTACAATTCTACTGATAAGAATAGTCTAGCCAATTCGGAAACTGTCAATCGGTGTATTATCTATATTGAGTCGAACTTTATCTACAATTCCTTACAAGATCTAGCACTACAAGGATTTTGTATACGAATGCTTAACTAATCACTCGGGCATGTTTACACTCCAAATAATAACTGATTTATAATTTAATTTACTTTGTATTGATACTTAACATTGACATCAAACTAATATTGCATAATAAATTTATTAACTTTGAAAGTTTCTAAGTATATTGTATTTTTTAAAATGAGTTGTGCTATCTATTATTCATAGCGCATGATTTAGCTCGTTAAATATTTAATTTCAAGCTATTGACAATTCAGGATTATTTATGCAACTTAAGAATAACGAGTTAATGTACCTCTTGTTCGGATCAGGATTCAGGTGAACATCACTTGATACAAGTAAAACAAAGAAATTTCACAACATACTAATATTTTACAACCAAACATTCACATTTTTATTTTTAATGTTCTACTTAACTCCAAAACCCCGGTTTTCTGAATTTATGTTTTTCACGATTGGGTTTATTCCCTGAACCGTGTTAAAAAAATTTCCAATATTTGGGCCCGAAAGGCCCAAAATTTCCATATTTTCCTTTGTTCTGATAGGGTTTTTTTTTTCATTTTCATGAAACATTTTTTATTATCTATTTTTTCTTTTTTTAAAAAAATATTTGTTTCCATGTCTATCAGCCAGCACTTTCTATGACTGTAAGCCGTTACAGTTCTCTCCCCTTATCCATTTAATCTCTTTATTGGGGGTTTAATCTTAGGATCAAGTGGTTTAGAAACACATTTTGCACATGTATTTGTTATCTTACATATTTTTGTACATTTATTATAAACATCAAGTGTTTTTAAAACGCCTTGTTACACGACAGTTTATAAAGTTATTTAATACGTTATCAATGTTCTGCAGTCTGTTAACTTTTAAAGTAGATTCCCTACGTAAATAATATATTTTAACACTCAACAAAAGTACGTGAAATAAATGTTTTTGCATTATTAGCACAACGCCTTCCATGCATTTCATAACAATATTCAGTTACGACTTTCTAGACAATGATTGTTTCATGTGAAACATGCCACTTGTTATGTGAATTTGTCATGAAAGTCCAATGTTCTAAAGTTACCTTAGCTACATGAACTTATTGGTCCAGACCTACAGCAAATGATACACACATCTCAGAAACTATTTTCTAGTCCCTTTTGTGTTAAAAAATTCCAGTAGAGTCCCTTTAATACGTATTCAATTTTCCTTTTCCTATTAACAATTATTTTACTCAAATTACTATGTAAAATAGATAAATACAGAATCCCTAAAGAAAGCCCATCACGGCAAAATTGAAAATGTTGCAGGCCTGTTCATGGATGGTACTGGAAAGTGCAATTTACTGTCCACGCCCCCTAGCACCGGCTTAAGCAGAATTCAACATTTAAACATGATATAGTAAAATTTTGAATTTAGAAACATCCGCAGATGTGTTCATACGGCGGTTATCATGGAACCTTCAATGTGACACTTCCGTGCCATTCCATGAAAAGCGGCGTATGGTCCCCAAGTAATAAAAAGCGTGTGCCCTTAACGAGAAAACAATGGGCGGAACTAAATAAAGGGAATTTTGAAAGGGGATCAGAGGTTATGAAGCCTGCGTATCACAGATAAGACGTCAAAAGACAAATTTAAAAAGCAGGCAACATATATATATATATATATGTAAAAGTGACTAAATGCATTGTTAATAAAACTTGTTTACAGTGCATTTCAAAACAGCATATTATTGAGAACGTATGACATGTACAAGTTGAAATTTTAAACAACTTGATATTATAGCATCTTCGGCATTGTTACTCCTTTTGTATGCTCATGCATACAATATAACTCAACATAATGCCAATTTTGATATACATCGAGCCTATAATGGAAATCAATTTAGCTATGTATTGCAATGTATGTAATAACTATGGGATCTTTAAACCAATTTGCACTGAATTGTACTAATTACCGCCAGCAAGTGGGAAATGCTTATCATATTTGATAAAAGTGGTTTTTTAAAATAAGCAAAGTAAATCATATAGTAATAGAGAAAAACAGAATAATAATAAAAAAAAAAACAAAAAAAAAAAAAAAAAAAAACGACGAATTAAAAAAAAAAAAAAAAAAAAAAAAAAAAAAAAAAAGAAAACAAAACAACAAAAACGAGAGCCGGTTAAACCGGGTGATGCTCCCCGAATAGGTTTTGGACACATGAAAATATATATATCTTGTAGTGTCAAGTTCAAAGTGTAAAAACGACCCAAATGCTGTACACGACACATTGTCTCAATATGGTGATCATTTCTGTGAAATAGTTGTAAAATCCGACTTCAAATAACAAAGTTTTTGGCCGGACAATATTTTTTCTACAAGGTCATGCTGTGACCTTGACCTTCAAGGTATTAACCCAAATGTTAAGTGCGACACGTCATCTCAATATGGTGATAATTTCTGTTAAATAGTTTTAAAATCTGACTTCAAATAAAGAAGTTATGGGCCAGACACGATTTTACTGCAAGGTCATGCTGTGACCTTGACCTTTAAGGTAGCGACCCAAATGTTACGCGCGACACGTCGTCTGAATATGGTGATCATTTCTGTGAAATAGTTTTAAAATCTGACTTTAAATAATGAAGTTATGGACCGGACACGATTTTGCTGCAAGGTCATGCTGTGACCTTGACCTTCAAGGTAGCGACCCAAATGTTACGCGCGACACGTCGTCTGAATATGGTGATCATTTCTGTGAAAAAGTTTAAAATACAACTTCAAATAACAATGTTATGGGCCGGACACGAATTTGGGACGAACGTACGTACGGACGGACTGACGGACAACCCGACGACTATATGCTCCCCCGAATTTTTCGAGGAGCATAAAAAACCAAAAACAACAACGAAAAACAGCAAACTGAGAATGTACTGTAGGTACAAATACTCACGATTATCCGATGTTTCTATAGTGAATTTGATTTGCCTAAAAACTTGATAATATCAATAATATTCAACAAAATTTGTGTCACTGATATTGAAGTATTTTAAATCATCACTATTTTGAGGTGTAAGATGTCAACTGACATGTTATCTTTACAGTAAAATATCTTGTTGAAGAGGTAAACAGGCTCAAACAAACCAAGCCTACAACATTTTCAGTCTTGACCTTCTTTAGGGATTTCTTTGTTCTATTAATCCTTTTAAATATTTATTGTGCTTTCGAAGAATCTTCCATTTCTAGATTTTCAAGAACATTTTATTCATTGAAATTATTGACAAAACTTTTATTCATTTTTATTTTGTCGTCGGGGATTTACGTTTATTTATTTGAAATTACAAACTTGTCTGCATGATGCAGTAAAATAATTCAAACTGAGGGAATGATATGATTTCCGAAGAAACAAAACAAGTCACAAATACTTTTCTTTAAAATAGTTTTCTCTTTTGTCTGCCAGAAATGCTTCAGTCATTCATATGTTACTTTTTGTTTTTATATCAAGATTATAAAATTATTTTATTTATAAAGTGTGTTTACCTTTTACATATTCATAAAATGCCAATAAAGGCATAACCATATCATTTCGTTGTAATTAACATTTAAGTCCAAGGTTATTATAATTACTATACTGTATAGGAAGAAATCAAACATACAAACATCTCATAAAAAACATGCATACTTATCGTAAAACATGTCACAAAAAAGTAAATGTAAGATATCGTAAAAGTTTTCTGTAAGAGGAAAATGTGAGCAAAGTAGAAACCCTCATATACTCTGAACAAAAGGCTTAAGTGGTATCCAATTAATAAAGACAAAAGATTTCAGATAGTCTCTTAAGGCTAATGACGTCTGATTAAAATATTAGAGAATAAAAGGAAATTTCAAGGGAGACTAATGTAAAGTAAATGCACTTTTACAAATTCAATGGAATTTTGTAAATAAACGAAAACATGGAATTAAAGTGATAATAAATTGTCTGGCACTTGTAAGCAGACTTATATTTGTTTTTTTGACTGCATTAAGCTTCAACTCACAAGTGTTTTATAAGCTATCGTAGTAAAATATCATTTATTCGATATGGTACAAAAGCTGCATATCTGTCATTACATAGATCAGCCATTCTCCTATAATTGAAGCACTTTTTAATAATTCATGTCTCCACTTTTAAAATCGTAGTAAAATGTACAGACGAGCTTAATCCCTTGTGACAAACATTTAAATAAGTACACTAGGATGTTCTCAGCAGCTTAACTTAAATTTTGTAGCGTGGATGCTCCTCGTTTTTCATTTGTGTTAAACTGAAAAGCTATAGTAACTGCAAAAAAGCGCTGTCGATTGACCAATTAAAGTTTAAGATTGGTGAAAAAAAAAACAATCCATTTCTATGTTTTCCAACAAGGTTTTGCCTAAAATCAATACAGTATTGATAATAGATTAAGAATTACATAAGAAGTTCGAGATAGAAACCCTTATTTACCATGATTTTCTTTAAATGCTGCCGTCGCCGAAATGCAACTATGGTACCGTAACGATTTTAAACTGGAATGTAACGATCTTGAGATGCATTATATTTCTTTTAAATTTGTACTCAAAACAATATCAAAGGACTATATTTGGAAAAAATTATACATTTTAACACAAACCGTTTTATTGTAAATAATTCAAATGTCGCGTTTAAAATGCTATGCCTCCGTAACGGGCGTATACTTTAAAAAAACATTATACCAATCAAATAAAAAAATTAAAAATTATTGTTTTTTTTGTACTTCTTTAAATGAAAAAACACCAAAAATGAGATTTCGTTTGCCACAAAAATGTGATTAATTCTGACCCGTAGAAGTCGAATTACACTATGTTTCCATAACGACTATTTTCCGTAACAAAACGATCATCCCGAATTTCGGTACAGTATACTGTTCAATTGACGGTGTGACATTTTTGCCTATCACCGCTCCTGTGATACGTCACTAAGAGGAATGCATGCAACATCTTAATTGACTTTTATGATACAATTAGGCAACTGGAGGTAATTGGCAATCACTGTACTTTTTTTTTGGCAACCACTGTTTTTGATTGATAACGATGTTTTCACAATTATGTTACTTACACGAGAAATTTAACAGATAAAAATCGATTGCAAGCTTTATTTTCAGCAAACCACAGAGTCAAAGTAGCAAGTTTGATGCTATTTCCTATTTTTTTTAACCCGTTTTGAAACATTTGTTACGGAACATAGTTAATTATTTTGAGATCATAATCTTGATGTCATATATGTACTTTATCCATAGTTATTTAACAATTTGAAATGAATGATTGGTTTTCAAACATGGAACACATATTTTCGATGAAAAAGAAGTGCACAGATTAACAAATAGCCAAAAGGCAATTTTGTTACGGAAGCATAGTCTTCTATAATCTTTTTTCAGCAACCATAACACATATATTCAGTTTGTTTATAAAAACTGTTCCAGTGTGTTTTTTTTCATTATAAAATATATGAAAAAAGGGCT
>NW_026857374.1:0-25300 GCF_026571515.1 Ruditapes philippinarum
GAACAAACTTGGTAGACACCCATTTAGAACATGTTTCATGCTTAATATCTTAGCTCTAGCTCTTTTGGGTTCTTTAAAAAGAAGATTTTTTAAGTTTTTACTATATGCATATAGGGAAAATCAATGACCCCCCCGGGCGGGGCCATTTTTTTGACCCAAAGGGCTTTTATATTGAACAAACTTGGTAGACACTCACTAAAAGATGTTTCATGCCAAATATCTAAGCTCTAGCTCTTTGAGTTCTTTAAAAAGAAGGTTTTTTTAAGTTTTTACTATATGCATATAGGGGAAAATCAATGACCCCCGGGGCGGGGCCAATTTTGACCCCAGGGCTTTTATTTGAACAAACTTGGTAGACACCAATTAGAACATGTTTCATGGCTAAATATCTTAGCTCTAGCTCTTTTGGTTCTTTAAAGAAGATTTTTTCAAGTTTTTACTATATGCATATAGGGAAAATCAATGACCCCCCCCCCCCGGGGCGGGCCAATTTTGACCCCAGGGCTTTTATTTGAACAAACTTGGTAGACACTCACTAGATGATGTTTCATGCCAAATATCTAAGCTCTAGCTCTTATGGTTTTTTAAAAGTAGATATTTAAAGTTTTTTCTTTCGGTTGCCATGGCAACCAGAGTTTTGCATGGAATTAAATTCTTTGAACAATTTTTAAAGGTGACCACCAAAGGAACATTCCTGTGAAGTTTGGATGAAATTGGCTTAGTGGTTTATGAGGAGATGTTATTTAAAGTAAAAGTTTACGGACGGACGGACGCCGGACGGATGCCGGACGAAAAGCGATCACAAAAGCTCACCCTGTCACTTTGTGACAGGTGAGCTAAAAATAGAATTGCCTCGACTAGGATTTGAACCATAGGCCTCTCACACCCTCAACGAGACCGCTTACCTCTGCACCACGGCGAAGTTATACATATGAACCTTGAATAAAAAACGAATACATTATGTAATTCTAAATTGAGAATTTCCATTTCGTGTTTGTAATCCTTATTAATTTCGAGGTATTTTGTTCACGATAAACGTGTTGTTTAAACACTGATGAAAATAATTTATCGAAATCTTCTCGCCAAAACAGTCCGACATGTATATATTCCACTACTCGGACAGTCAGATTTATTTGTGTACTACGCTCTGGAGTATTCGGTAATCGGCATAGCTAAAAATAGCATTTTCAATTGATTTAAATGATATTCATGATAATCCGAAGCTTTACGGAAATAGCCGAACATTTTTCATTGGGTAAAAAAGATATTCATCCGCGAAATTTGTGATTGTAACCTCATATTTCTATTGACTAATCTAAACTTTTAATGCACTGTAATTCGTTAAATGCCTACATTAAAAATTATTTTTTCTTTTAAATTGCTGGTTTTTAAGCAGTTTTGAGTGAGAACTACTTTGTGTTGTTAGGACTGTTAGGAAATTTTGTGTTAGACCGTGGATGTTAGCTATGTATTTACTGATCTTTCGATCAGAAAATACAAAAATCAACAAAGGGCCTGTATTCACAAAATTTCTACATAGTATATAGTGAAAAAATCAACAAAGGGCCATAATTCTGTTAAATTTGGTCACAGCAAAAATTCCTTCCTTAACTACCTTCTACACATTTAGGTTGTTCATCCCTGGAAGTTTAAGCAAAATCTGCCATTCGGTTTAAGACGAGTTGCGTTCACAAAATTTCTACATAGTATATAGTAAAAAAAAACAAAAACAAGGGGCCAAAATTCTGTTAAATTTGGTCGCAGCAAAAATTCCTTCCTTTACTGCCATCTACACATTAAGGTTGTTTATTCCTGGAAGTTTAAGCAAAATCTGCCATCCGGTTTAAGAGGAGTTGCGTTCACAAAATTTCTACATAGTATATAGTGAAAAAATCAACAAAGGGCCATAATTCTGTTAAATTTGGTCGCAGCAAAAATTCCTTCCTTTACTACATTGTTCATCCCTGGAAGTTTAAGCAAAATCTGCCATCCGGTTTAAGAGGAGTTGCGTTCACAAGATTTCGGGACAGACGGACAGACAAGTGCAAAAATGTTGCCTGCACATTAGATTTAGAAGCAACTTGTCCTGCAGGACGAGTGACTCTGAAAATATTTTTCTATGCCTGGTACCAAAAACATAATCAAACCAATCACCCTTTTTAGGTGTTATTACATTTATTCTATTATCCAACAAAATGTCTACTGTCCATACAATCCATACACATCTTGCACATGAATTTTGGTATATAAAGATCCTCACAAACAATAATCATTGTTCCATATTGAAAACCTAAAAAAAAAAACAACAGAAGCTTGCATGTGATACCTTGTTTTATTGCCATGTATGACAATGTGATATATTTTATGTGACATAAAGAATTCATGCATGGCAATATGATATTTTTTATGTGACAAAATGAATTCATGAATGACAATGTGATATAGTTTATGTGACAAAAAGAATTCATGCACGGCAATATGATATTTTTATGTGACAAAAAGAATTCATGAATGACAATGTGATACATTTTGTGACAAAAAAAATCAACAAATTTTAACAGTATAACAATATAAGCACCAATTGAAATAAATTAATAACCTTTAAAAATATACAACTTTTTTCACCCCATCCATACTGTGACCTTTATATATACTTACGTTATATATTGTCAAATGACATACATTTAAATTTACAACTACAACTACCCTACACAATAATTGTCATCCTATCCCATAACAATTTTACAATTTTTAATGCAGCATACCTCCAGATTTATGCTATTTGAAAATGTATTTAAAAGTAAAATATTGTGAAGTGAACTAAGAATGTTATTTACACATTGCAAACGACCAAAAGGAGGGACTATGTGTCAATGCTGTATGCCAAATATCAAGGGACTGTGATAAGTAGTTGCTGAGAAAAAAATCAATGTTACGAAAAATTTCCTACCATTGACCATTAATGTTGAAAATTTAACTAAGTCAGTAAACAAGAAGTGGATGAGCGACAGACCTGAAATTGAATCCGACAGTATGAGGCTACATGTTTATGATGTATACCAAATATCAAGAGGCTGTAGTAAGTAGTTGCTGAGAAAACTCTTAAGAAAAGTTTTGCACCTGAGCAACCTGGCCTAAATTCGGTAATTAGTCGCACATTGCATGTAAATTAATGCTTGATTCTAGAATCTTTTTACTTTTAATAAATCTTCAACATTTGATGTTCTTGAAATATTTTGGCTCATCTGGAGATATGGAGCTTAAACTACATAATTGCCAAGAATAATGAACAATGCATTAAATACAAAAGGAAATAAATAAAAGTGAAACTACCAATTGATGATTTCCGAAAATACATGGTGATTGAACACAATTATTTCAATATGTTCTTATAATCATTATGTATATTCAATGCTTATTTTTCAATTATCAATGTCATTGTCTAGCTTTTCATTTAATTCTTATTCATCCAAGTTTGAAAAGTCCAGTAAAAATAGAACTTGTAAACACTACAAAAAGCAAGAACACATAATTCTGATCAAACTGTCTTTTTACAAAAACAGTTTTCAATTGGCAAGGATTTTACATAGTTTGACGATTACTGCAAGGTTTCACTTCATCTTTCTTTTCATCAACTAAATCTTTGATTTGACTTCCTGCCTCTGTTACTAATGCAGTTGTTCCTGTCACGACAGTAAAAATACCTGCATTAGCAGCAGCACCTATTCCCGCAGCACCTGCAGACTGTAGTACTGCCACAACACCTAAGAAATAACAATGGAATAGTAGTGAATCATACCTCAAATTTTTTTCATTAATATACTGATTAATAAATTAATTCTTTAAGTGAACAGTTGGAAAAAAATCTATTTACACAATTATAATCATATCCTTGGTGACCATTATCTTAATATTAATGCCATCAAATACAGCACATTTAATGGTTACAAAATGTATGATTTACCTATACAATGGCTAAAGAAATGTAAGTGAATATTAACAGTAAATTGGAATTGACCTTTTAAGTACAGGCCAATTTAATTAAACCCAATGGCTGTTTGTAACTTGAAGTTGAACAAGGAAATTTGTTGAATTTATCAGAGACATAGATAACAGAGATTATTAGGCAACTTACTAGCCAGCTAAGATATCATGCGTGCCTGCTTAACTTAAAACTTGAAGCAAGTAAAACTTATTATCAGTAAAATAATACATTTTCTGAACGCTTATGCATTTGTCTATGGCTGGTAAAAATATTTACAGTTCTTATTAATATTTAACCCATTACTTCATGAGCATTTTGTGAAAAATGGCTGTTTTCATTGAAAAGTCTCCCATAACAAGTTCAAATTGCTATAAAACTATAAAAACTGCTTCAATACTAATCAAACTTGGCACGAATGTTGACTGGACCATTGCCTTTGCAACAACATGCTCAGGCTTAAATTTCCTGTTACCATGGCAACGAGGGGACATCTCAAAATTGCCAAAAATCACTATTTTCCATTGATTTTTTCCATCAAAATTGATTTCAAAGTACTGCAACTTCTCAATTGATTGAGATAGAGTCAAATGCTTTTCAGCGTTGGTTACACGTTACCTTATGATCGATCTGGGGTCATTTTTAGCCTCTCACAAGTTCAAAATTTTCTAGGCGATGAGGGGGACTCCGCCCCCTTCAAAACCCCCAAACAGAAGGGGGCACATCCCTGTTCTGGAAAACCCCTGATGTATCTTTTGATTCGGGGCCGCGCCGAAAAAGTGGTCACTTTTTTAAACAACAGATCTCAAACCAAAACAAGTGATACTAATAGCTCACCTGGGCCTAAATAAGGCATTTTTTCACCGTTTGAGACAACAAAAAAGGAGGGGGGGGTGAAAAAGGCGTGTATATCACGTAATGGGTTAACAAAAAATGATGAAAATACTTGAATTTACCCAAAATCTCGTTTTTCCATGTTTAAACATGGCCTAACATAGATTAGATGAAAAATTGTTGTTTTGTAGATTTTTTTCACAAAAAATGTTTAAATTCTTGAAATTACCCAAAATCACGTTTTACAATGTTTAAACATGGCCTAAAAATTATAGATTTGAAGAAAAATTGTTGTTTTGTAGATTTTTTGATTTTTTTCATTAACAAAAAATGATGAAAATACTTGAAATTACCCAAAATCGCGATTTTCCATGTTTAAACATGGCCTAACATATAGATTTAAAGAAAAATTGTTGTCTTGTAGATTTTTTTATTTTTTTCATTAACCCATTACTTCATGAGCATTTTGTGAAAAATGGCTGTTTTCATTGAAAAGTCTCCCGTTACAAGTTCAAATTGCTATAAAACTATAAAAACTACTTCAATAATAATCAAACTTGGCAGGAATGCAATGACTGGTCCATTGCCTTTGCAACAACATGCTCAGACTTAAATTTCCTGTTACCATGGCAACTTCTCAATTGATTGAGATAGAGTCAAATGCTCTTCAGTGTTGGTTACACATTACCTTATGATCGATCTGGGGTCATTTTTAGCCTCTCACAAGTCCAAAATTTTTTTGGCGATGAGGGGGCCTTCCGCCCCCTTTAACCCCCCCCCCAAACAGAAGGGGGCACATCCCCCTTCGAGCAACCCCCTGATGTATCCTTTGGTTGTTAGGGGCACGCTGAGAAAGTGGTCACTTTTTTGAACAACATTTCTCAAACCAAAACAAGTGTTGGGGGCCTAAATAAGGCATTTTTTCACCATTTGAGACAACAAAATAAGAGGGCCATGATGGTCCTGAGTCGCTCACCAGAAACAACTGCTTTTCAGAGTTGGAAATTATCCATTGTAAATATTTTCTGATATTAAATTTGAGCATAGAATATGTTTAAACAATAGTTTGAAGAAATGCCATGACCTGGGGCATTTAAGCTTTAGCTTAAACGGCGCCAATCAAATTAATATGAGCAAACTTGATAAAAGACTACCTAATCATGCTACAAAGTTTGGTGATCATCTATCAATTATTTCAGTAGGAAATGTTCAAAGGTTTTTCTATTTTTGGCTTTAATGGCCCCTTAAAGTAGCCAATCAAATTAATATGAGCAAACTTGATAAAAGCGTACCTAAGAATGCTACAGATAAAGTTTGGTAATCATCCATCAATTAGTTCTGTAGAAATAGACATTTAAAGGTATTTCTATTTTTAGCTCTAGAGACCCCTAAATAGGGGCCAATCAAATTAATATGATCAAAATTGATAAAAGACTACACAAGAATGCTACAGACAAAATTTGGTGATCATTCATCAATTAGTTCTATAGAAGAAGATGTTTAAAGGTTTTTCTATTTTTAGCTCTAGAGACCCCTAAAAGGGGCCAATCAAATTAATATGATCAATCTTGATAAAGGACTGCCCAAGTATGCTACAGACAAAGTTTGGTGATCATCCATTAATTAGTTCTGTAGAAATAGACGTTTAAATGTACAGTCAAGACTGTCATATGTGACTTTCCAAGGGACTCTCAGAAAAAGGTCACATATGACAAGGAGTCTCTTAATACAGTCTCAAAGAAAATTAAAATACATAACTGTGTGAAGAAATAATATGTAACCAATTGTAAATAAACATATGTTCTTTAAATACTTGATGTAAATAAAATGAGAATCCCTGTTGAACAAATATAATTAATTGCATGTATATCATTTAAAAATAATTTTCATTTTATATTAGATTTATATTGAATCATTTTAGTACAAATAAACTTGTATCTGATGCATTCAAAATCCTTAAAATAAATATCATACTTTAAGACATATTCATATCCAAAGTTTTTTCTCTTTAAATGGAAAGTAGATCTATCAACATTTTCACGTATAATTCATGTAGCCATAGAAAGGTGAAATAAAACTAGAAATGTGTCATCATGCCACGGATGCCCCCGCATGCAGCCAAAATTTCAGTTGTTATTATATTTAGTTCCAAATTTGTTTGCACAAATTATTGTTTTCATTTAAAGTTCAAAGCCCTTAAAACTTTTCAATGTTAACACAAACCATTTCCATACAATGTTCAAGGCACTGAAATTATTCAGTCTTAACCTTTTGAAAATAGCATATTTCATATTTGTAGCCAAAATAATGGCTACATACATTTCCACAAAAGTATGAGTGCTGAAACTGAAAGTTCAAAATTTTTCCAATATTCAAGAAAGATAAGTTTGTCCAAAATCATTGAACCACGACCAAATTCAAACTTAAACTGCTTATTCCTAAGATGTATCTATATTATTTTCAAAGTGAAAGGGACATAACTCTGCCAAAAATCATGGAACCATGACCAAATTCCAACTTGACCTGCCCATTCCTTTGACATATCCATATGTCAAATTTGAGTTGAATATGTAACACTGCTGGGTAGATAATGAACAGAAACTGTAAATTTCATATTAATTTCAAAGTGAAAGGGGCATTTCTCTGCCAAAAATCATTGAACAATAAACAATTTCCATCCGGGCCTGGGCATTCCAAAAACATATCCATATGTCAAATTTGAGTTGAATGTGTTGTACTGTTGGGGAGATAATAAACAGAAACTGAAAATTTCATATTATTTTCAAAGTAAAAGGAGCATAACTCTGCCAAAAATCATGGAATCATGACCAAATTCGAACTTGACCTGTATTTTCTAATGACATATCCATATGTCAAATTTGAGTTGAAAATGTTGTACTGTTGGGGAGATAATGAACGGAAACTGAAAATTTCATATTATTTTCAAAGTAAAAGGGGCATAACCCTGCCAAAAATCATCGAACCATGACAAAATTCGAACTTGACCTGTATTTTCTAATGACATATCCATATGTCAAATTTGAGTTGAATGTGTTGTACCGTTGTGGAGATAATGAACGGAAACTGAAAATTTCATATTATTTTCAAAGTAAAAGGGGCATTACTCTATCAAAAATTATCGAACCATGACCAAATTCAAACTTGACCTGTATTTTCTCATGACATATCCATATGTCAAATTTGAGTTGAATATGTGAAACCGTTACTAAGATAATGAACGGAAACTGATGATGACGGAATGACAGAATGACGGAAGGACGGAACAGGGTAACACTATATGCCCCGGCCATTACATGGCGGGGGCATAAAAATGCTGCCTAAAAATCTTCCATTGGCATTACATAAACAGTAAAGAAATCTGACACTAAATCTTAATCCAGTTTGCTCAGGTCATTATGTACTTCACACCTTAATTTGTTAACACACATCGATTGCATCATGCTTACCATATTCTACGTCACTTGATACCTGTATATGTACATGTAAACTGTCTATTGATGCAATGTTGAGTAGAGGTTGTTTGAAGTGTACTGACTACTGGATAATAATTGGACTGAATTATTTTGGCCCTCTGGGTGTTAAAACAGGTATTATTTATCTGATAAACGGACAATTAAAAGGTGTGAAAGTCGTTTAAATCAGACAAAGCAATGCATTGGGACCAGACAATTTAGGGTCGCTTGTCACATATGACAGGGAGTCGTATAATTCAGACCATTTATATAACTAAGGGAAATACGTTGGGACGACTGAAACAAGGTCGGATAAGACAGGGAGTGGTTGAAATCAGGGGGTCGCTAAGGCAGACTGGACTGTATTTCTATTTTAAGCTTTAGCTGCCCCTAAAAGGGGCCAATCACATTAATATGTCAGCAAACTTGATATCAGACTACGGCTGAATGCTACAGACAAAGTTTGGTGATCATCCATCAATTAGTTCTGTAGAAGAAGACATTTAAAAGGTTTTTCTATTTTTAGCCCTAGAGACCCCTAAAAGGGGCCAATCAAATTAATATGAGCAAATTAGATAAAAGACTACCCAAGAATGCTACAGACAAAGTTTGGTGATTATCCATCAATAAGTTCTGTAGTAGAAGATGTTTAAAATGTTTTTCTATTTTTAGCTCTTAATTGACCCCTAAAAGGGGCCAATTGAAATGACATAAACAAATTCAAGTGTGACTGTCACAAGGACCAAATTTGAAGTAAATCTGCCCAGCTGTTTCAGAGAAGAAGACGATTGTTGACGCATGATGACGGACACCAGAGTATCCCCCTTTGATACTAATAGCTCACCCTGAGCCTTCAGCTCTGGTGAGCTAAAGAGGGGAGATGAAAAAGACGTTAAAAGGTGTGTATATCTGTAATGGATTAAATATGATACATCAATTTTTAAAGAGAACTACTTAACAATTTTTGTTACAAAACAATTCATATGACCAAAAAAACTGGCTCAGTGGGTATATTCTGCTATGTTTTTCTAAGAGAAAGGCATGGAAAGTTACCAATATTTTAACATGAAGCAAAAGATAAAAGATATAACTTTCAAATTGTTTATAATATAAAAGGATCAAATGTACATCCATTAAGTTTTACTTGCTACAAAACGCCTAATTTTACACTTTTTGATAGGCAAACTTTTGTCCAAAGTCAAAAGCTCACCGGTAAGCACTGTGCTCAGATGGACTTAGGAACAGAACAAAAACCTATGCTTACCTCCAGCTGCAACGCTTCCACCATTTGCAATTGCAGCAGACGACATCATGCCAGCTGCTAAAGAACCACCAACAATGCCACCAGCACCGAACCCAACTGCAGCAAGAGCCAGTGGTGCTGCACAAACTGCAGTCACTCCTAATGCAGCACCTGGTAATATCCTCCTCCAGAAAAATTTCTTTACTGACTGTAAATGAACATAGTTATGTTTAATCAGTATTCTAGATATTTCAATAAAAAGACTATGATGGCCCTTATATCACTCACCTTAATATCAAGGCTCTTAATGATAAGGAACACTTATTATTGGTCACCATGAATGAAAAACAGATGTAATGCCATGAATGAAAAGCAGATGTAATGTCTTTATCTAAAACTGTAATCATGTTACGTTCATGTCTGCATCTGAAATAGTGCAAATGTAAGCAAAGTTTTTTTTCTTATTTAGGCTGTGTCACCTAGTTTTTGACCAAAAAACCCATATTTAAACTTGACCTAGATATCATTTAAACAACCTTCCTGACAAATTTCCAAGATATTTGGGCTGAAAATATTACATTTATAGTGTTAACAAGCTTTTTCCATATTTGGGCTCTGTGACCCATATTCATAGTTGAGCTAGAAGTCAATATAACAACCTTTCTGACCAATATCCAGGACATTTGACCTCTATACAGTGTTAACAAGGCTTTTCCATATTTCAGCTGCATGATCTAGTTTTTGATCCCAGATGACCTAAATAATATTCAAACTTGATGACAACCTTTTTTTCCAGGACATTTGGACCGAAACAGTTGCCTCTCGAGGTTAACAAGTTTTTTTTTGATATTTGGGCTTTGTTACTTAGTTTTGACCCCAGTCAGCTGAGGTGAGCTAAAAAGTTAAGATCAATATTAAAGTCTACGGATGGAAACCGAAACGGCAATGGGAACACTGAATTACTATACTTTTTTTTCTTCAAAAAAAGTCGAGGAAAAACTGTTACTCATTTTCAACATTCAAAACAACTAGAGCTATCACTAAAGGTGTTTCCTAATTAATTTTAAACAAATAAACTTAATATAATAAAGTCAATTTTTAATGGGCAAGATTGTTTTGTATGGACAACAACATATTTGTTTTCGAAATCGTGTAAATTACCTACTCAGTATTGGTTTTCCAAGGATTAAAATTTGAAGCCGCATCGCTTTCAAAATAATGAAAGCTTGTCAATGATTGGTTTTTTGAAAGTCAACGAGAAGGTGACTGCCTATGGGTGAAAGATATACCCTAATACAAATTAGATTGGATATTTGCCTTTTTTGGTATAAATATATTGTTGAGCTCTAACAGTCTAAACAATATCATGAAAACCAAGTAATCACTTACAGATTGCTCTTCAGTATGACTCTCCTCTTCTATCGTCTTCTGCTGTTTCTCTTCTGGTTCCATCACATCATCAGACATGTCATGATTTTCCTCTTCAGACACCTCCTCACTATCAGAATCATGTTTGACCTCCTCAGATGATTTTAGAAAATCCTCTTGTTTTTCTGTCATTTTTTTTCTTTCTTTTTCCTATATTAAAATACTCAAGAAGTTTTTATATACATATACAGTAAATTCTTTTGACTGTAATTTATTAAACTCTTAAAGATCCTGTATGTTGTGATCAAAGTGGTAAACCACACTAAGTGAGATTATATATATGTACATAATTATGCAAATAAAACAATTTTCAAACATCAAAGAATATGTAAAATATGTACTGCAAATATTTGTGCATATTATATTTAATCATAAGAATTTATGCATTCATTTCTTATTGTAAAATTTGACTTTGTTTGTTTTGGGTTTTACATCACATCAACACAATATAGGTCATATCGAGACGTTCCAGCTTTACTGGTGGAGGAAGACCTCAGGTGCCCTTCAGTGCATTATTTCAAACACGAACGGGCACCTGAGTGAAACCACCGACGTTCCGCAAAATTTTACTTAAAATTTATAAAAAATAAATTATTTATTACCTCCCTTTATTTACATGAAATGTTAAATTCGGTAATATCTTTATAAATAATGCTTTTTGGAACCTACAATATTGATAAATCTTAATTTGAGCATCATTTTTATGATTTAAAACCATAAAAAAATTGTGTTACATGATCTTTAAGAACAAGAGCTCTGCTGAGGCATTGGGCAACATATACACCCTGAATAATAAATTTAAACAAGAGCCATGTCAACATAGCCATCCCCCGCCGAATGTGTTTGCTCATAGGAAGAATGTATATGTAGTACAGCAGAATAATTCCATTTTAAGAGGTCTTTTGGAAATGAAAACTGATGGCTATAGTGATTACAGATTTGAAACCTATGTGAATACTGATGGCTGAAAATAACAAATGGCAATAACTGCAAAATAATGCAGGGTAGGTTATCATTCTTGTGTGATGCACCCCTCCTCAGTAAAATCTATCCACCTATGAAGTTTCAAGTTGATACCTCAAATACTTTTTGAGAAAAAAATTGAATTGAAAAATTAAGTATGAAAAATAACAAAGGGCAATAACTCAAAAATTATAAAGGGTAGAGTTATCATTCTTGTGCACTGCACACCTCCTGAGTTAGATCTATGCACCTATGAAGTTTCATAATGATATCTCAAAGGCCTTTTGGAGTTATGCTCTGGACAAAAATCAATTTTGAAAAATAACAAAGGGCAATAACTCAAAAATTATGCAGGGTAGAGTTATCATTCTTGTGCACTGCACTCCTCCTCAATGAGGTCTATCCACCTATGAAGTTTCAAGTTGATTATTCAAATACTTTTAGAGATATGCTCCGGACAAAAATGTCGGACGGAAGGTCGGACAGACGGACAGATACTATTTCTATATCCCCCGCCAAATTTTCGGCGGGGGATAACAAGAGCACCACTAGGCGGGGCATTATATGCCTGAAAGTACTTTTTCTGTGAGGATGAAGCATTTGTAAGACATGGGAATTAAAAACAGTGTTACCTCCTTCAAAAAGCAATCCTCCTTTATAGCTGAAGAACATTCATGTATATATACAGTTGCTGTTTTCAAAGCACCACCATCAAGTTGTTATCTTGTAAGTAAAAATGCTACAACGGATGGACGAAAAGACGTCAGGGGTATAAAGCTGTTAATCCTATAAAAGTTTACAGCTGTAGGTTGATTAATACTTGAGTTATTGAGCGAAAACTGTTTCCAGTTTAAAGGTGATAGTAACCTTGATCTTTGACCTTGTGACCCCAAAATCAATAGGGGTCTTCTACCCAATATGGACAATCATCCTATGAAGTTTGAATACTGTGGGCCAAATGGAACTTAAGTTATGCTCCGGAAACCATTTTCAGTATTAAGCTAATAGTGTCCTTGACCGTGTGACCCCAAAATCAATAGGGTTCTTCTACCCAATATGGACAATCGTCCTATGAAGTTTGAATACTGTGGGCCAAATGGAACTTAAGTTATGCTGCAGAAACCATTTTCAGTTATACAGTAATGGTGACCTTGACCTGTGACCGCGTGACCCAAAAATCAATAGGGATCTTCTACTCAAAATGGACAATCATCCTAATAAGTTTGAATACTGTTGACAAAAAGGAACTTAAGTTATGATGCGGAAAACATTTTCAGTTTAAGGGTAATAGTGACCTTGACCTTTGCCCTTGTGACCCCCAAAATCGGGGTCTTTCACCCAATATGGACAATCATCTTATGAAATTTGATAACTATGGGCCAAATGGAACTTAAGTTATGCTCCAGAAACCATTTTCAGTATTAAGCTAATAGTGACCTTGACCTTTGACCTTGTGACCCCAAAATCAATAGGGGTTTTCTACCCAATATGGACAATCATCCTATGAAGTTTGAATACTGTGGGCCAAATGGAACTTAAGTTATACTCTGGAAACCATTTTCAGTATTTAGCTAATAGTGACCTTGATCTTTGACCTTGTGACCCCAAAATCAATAGGGGTCTTCTACCCAATATGGTCAATAATCCTATGAAGTTTGAATACTGTTGGCCACTATCAAAAATGTTTTTGGCTTCAAGATATAGATATCAATTTGTGGTTGAAAATAGCACTTTAATATTAGCCAGGATTAGTTTTCAGCAATTGTTTGATCGAACTCACAAAACATTATCATATTATTTGATATTTGAATGGTGATGTATCATGCCAGATCACGGTCGGTAGATAACCTAACCACGTGACTCAACAGAGACATCTTATTTCGTAAAATTGGTCCAACTCCAATAGACTCTGATTATCTTTAATGTTTTAAATACTAAGATCACAAAGATACACAAATATATGTGGGGTTAAATAATGTGAACGCATACAAATTGTTGATAAAAATGTACAGTTGCCATGATCAACAGAAGACGATGGCACAATGACGAAATCACGATGCTACAATGGTAAAAACACGATGGTACGACGATGAAAATGAGATGGTATGATGGTAGAATTGCGATGGTACAATGGTGAAAGCGCGATGGTTACAACACTATAACATGATGATGGAAACACAATGGTATGATGGTGAAAGCTCAACAGCACGATGGTGAAAAGGCGATGGTACAATGGTGAAAAGGTGATGTCACTATGGTGAAAAGGCAATAACATGATGTGAAAGTGCGATGTTAAGATGGTGATAACGCAATGGTACGCTGGTGAAAACACAATGGAGCCATGGTGAGATGGTGATGGTACATTGGTTCACCATCATACTGTAACCGTTTTGCTTAGTTCAATTATCTCTATATAAATACTGTTACCAACTACATTTATAAACACAACATTTTCAAGTTCAATTCTGTTTTATTTGACATGAGTTTTACTAAGAAATTACTGATTTATAATAATACCAAATAAAATGTAATTCTAAAATATGAAATACTTAGAATCAAAATAATAATAAGTCAACAAAGCTTTTAAATTTATAATGGAAAAAAAAAGATAATTTTATAAAGAGACAGGTAGAAGTTACCTTATTGTCCGTGAACACAAGCAATGCTTAGATGGTCAAAAATCTCCCTTCCTTATATAGGCTGTCTAAAAATGAACTCACAAAAAATCTCATGCTAGATTATAGGGAAAATAGGGGTAGTTTCAATTTAATCAGTTACTTAAGAAAGCATTATCAATAAATAAGAAAAACCATGAAAGCGTAACATTTAATCATTAATCTTGAAATGACCAAAAATTTAAGAGGACCAATTTAACACTTGAAAAGTCATTGATTAAAGTGAATCTAAAATTTGTTTTACTGTAAACAGAATTTTAGAGAGAAATAAATTTAAAGAATAAAAGATAAATTAAATTGTTTTAGAAATAATCAAAATCTGCCTCAATACCATCGGGTTTTCATAAAAAATTGTACCATCGTGTTTTCACCATTGTACCATCGTGCATCGCGGGTACAGACTAAATAAAAAATCATGATTGTCAAAACGGAACACCATACATTAAAAGACCATAACAAATTGATTGTGAAACACATAAACTTCCTTGAGATCTTAATGCAAATTTTACAAAACTCTTCATTACTCTGTGCAAAACATCGATTTCAGTTCCAAAACTTTCCGTTGTTGACAAGTCAGATGAAAAAAGTATATATACTGTATACAATCAATGCGACAAGCACCTTTGTCCCTCCCCTCCCCTCCAATCCTATCCATATCTATCTTATCTATTCATCTAATCTAATCTAAAATATCTTATCTATCTTAAATAATCTAATCTAATCAAATCTAATTTAATCTTATCTATTTTTCTAATCTATAATCTATTCTAATCTAATCTAATCTATCAGTCAAACCCCTCATGGAGATGTAGACATGACTAGAATAGTCACTTCAGAAAAAGCTTTGCACAACAAATTGTGCGATTTAGGTCTTTTTATTATATAGACGATGGTGGCCCTTCGCGCACAACCCACTTATGATTCAAAGCAATAAAGACAGACATCTATGAAATATCAGATTATAAAATCGGTTGGTCTTGCAGTCGAAATATTTAAACTAGAAACAGCTATGAGAGGGAACCTGTCCCTATCTCTTATGAATAGACCCCTTGGTTCTTTTGTACATGCCCAGTGTATAGCACTGATACATGCGAGGGTAACCTAGATATCTGACCAGGACACCTCTAGTTCATACATGTGAACTCTCCCACTTGACTTAAAGCAGGAGACTACCACTTTCTGCAGCCTTATTTTCAAAGATTTTACTTAATTTCAGGGGTATTTTCACAAATTAAATAAATCTCCTAATTTTTGATGTCAGAATTTCCTTCCTTGTTTATCAGAAAAATCTCCCACTTGATCATCCAAAAAAGTTCACATGTACAGTATGCAAGTTAGGCATGTTAGGTGGGAAACACTGAAAGTGTCTCTGAAAAATCCCAAGGGTGTTACCCAGGATCGAACCTGAGACCTCAAGAGTCACAGCCAGTGGTCTAAGTTCTAACCAACTGAGCCTCCCCACCATTTAGCTTAAGGTCTTCAGCGTACCCGTTTAGGAATCCGGGTCAGCTCGGCCCTAAAACATACTCGGCCCCCGAGTCAGCTCGGCCATATTCCAACTCGACACGGGTCAACTCGGCCCACTTTTAAAAATGAGTAAAGGACATCAAAGGACTCCTATTGTCACGGGCTATTATTATCAATCAATGTGTATGTTAAATATACCGATTAATTAGGTGATAATTATGATTGACTTATTCATTCAAATTAGTGACCACCTGCAATTAATTAGAAGCCTATGCTATTAAGTAAACACGTTTTTGTTTCATATTTATTTTGAAAATTACTTTACAAACAAAATGCATCTAAGGAAACACATTTTTATTATATCTATATTCACAGGCACAAGTCGGACCTGGGAAGAAAAAATATGAAGTTATTTTATCAATCTGTTCATATTTTTTTCTTCCCAGGTTCGATAATCGTGCCTGTGTCTATATTAATTTTATCGAATCTGCAAGACAAATAAATAACTTTTTTTTCTAAATATACTTTATTTCAGCAGAGGTACAATGTATAATTATATAATAATAATAAGATATTTCTTATTATTCATTTACCTTAACAACATGCAAAGCAAAGTAAATACGTTATAGGCCTATATATTTTTGTAAAGTGGGCCGAGTTGACCCGTGCCGAGTTGGTATAGGGCCGAGTTGACACTTTTCCCCCGTTTAGATGTTTAGATGCCGCATCAGATGAAAAACAAAAATGTTAATTAGCGGCTTATAAAGTTTTGGAAGCCAGAACTAACCACCACTCAGCTTTCTTACCTGTTCAAATCAAAGCTAAGTTATTAAGCTTATAAATAGTCCACAGAACACTGAATGATCTAGCGTTACAGTACGTGGAATAATTTATAGCGCTACTCACAATATGATTTTCCGAAAATGGAAGTTTATTAAAGCCGGGTTCAACCCTCTACTATAATATAACTGTAAGCCGGGTTATAACTGTAAACCGGGTTCAACCCACTTACACCAGGACATAAGATAACTTATCTTATCTTATGTCCCAGCTACCACTTACAGAGCTACCTGCACTATTGATAAATGTATGCAGTATATTGACGCAAATATTTCACGTAAACGGTTTGACTCCGGACATAAAATGTCTAGATTTACCAAAGACCCTGGTTTTCAAAAAGCATGGCTGGTTTTACCCATTTTTTTTTTCCTACTTTCATTTTCGTTTCTCTCAATCGTAACATCTCGGCTTTTTTTAATAACGGGGGAAAGCCGAGAAGTTGCGACCGATGGTGTATGACTAAAATACGCAACTGACAATTATTTTTTAGCAACAGACGTATGTTTATTTATGTCAATAGTTAACATTTTAATATTTTCAAATATATCAAAAAAGATTAATTAAGTCATTGAGCTAAATATAAGTTAAAATAAAAGAAAAAATGCTATATACTGTACCACCTCATCAATACAACACTAAATAGTAGGAACAGAAGTAGATTTTTTGTATTTTTGTACTTGTAAGCGAACTTTGCCTTAATGCAGTAGTGTAGTGACTATATGTGTGTACAGTTAATTTATTTCTTAATTTTCTTTTCAATTTAGCTTTACCTATTTCTGAAAACATAAAATAACAAGGGGGCACTAAGAGCTCACATGATGACAGACCGTTATTTTTGTGAAAGCAGTGAACGCTAGTGTTTATTACAAGAATTTAAATAATGTAGATGAAACTTTGTGCAAAACGTATTTTTTGATAATACTATATATATATATATATATATATATATTATATTAATATATTATATATATATTATATATATATATTATCCATAATTATATAATAATATAATGCTACGTGGTCATAATTTTATTGCTGTTCATCTAAAACAAGAAAGAATGATCTAGATCTAGGTCATTTGATATCAAATTACAGTTCTACTTCTTAAATTGTGCACATGGTAAAATGTGATAGCTGTACATACAAAAAACAAAGGAGGTCAATTCCTCAAAATCTAGGTAAGCTGATACCAAAGTTAAAATTTACATCTTCAACTGTACACATGTTTTATTTTCATCACTGCACATCAATGGACAAGACAGAAGCGGCAGCTAGAAGGTCACTTTGTCAAATTATAGCCCTGGGGTCAAAATTTGCCCCACCGCGGTGGTCATTGGTTTTTAATATGTACATTTAGTAAAATCTTCCTTGTCTGAAGGTACAATTAAAGCTTATATTAAATATCTAGCTTAGACATTTGGTAAATAATATCATCGATATATAGGTCTATAAAATTATAGGGCTATTGTTTTTTAATTAGTTTTATTATCACAAACTACCATGTATGTGTACATTTCGACATTTACTCAAACAATCTTAATTTTTGAAATTCTTGTTTTATTATCGATAAATGCTAATTTTGAACTCCGTTGCGCCAAAAATTCTCCATTGCATAATTTAGTCATACTCCAAGAAAGCTACAACACTGAAAATGCATGAACACCGGTGATTCCGAAATAGTTATTTTTAGAGATCGGTGACTCCGAATATTTATTTTTAGAAATATGACTACCCAGTATTTTCACACATCCATATATGGATAAGGATATCACTGACGTACCAAATTCTAGACTGATACACCGCCATTACAGGCCTGCTTCATAATTTCTCCGGCTAAAAACACAAAACTCGTCCAAACACGGAAGTGGCATGACTAGATAACTATTTCAATTTTTAGTGGTACTGGCAGTATACTTCGACAGTTTAGCAGATCAACATGCAGGTAGGCTTTTATTTGATGGCTTTGATTTTCACAAGAATAAAAGAAGGCTGGAATTTAGAATCTTTCTCAACAGTATTTAAAGCTCTAGATTCATCATGTCAAAATCATGTTTTCTAGGAGTATAGTGGGGTCCCATGTATACTGGTCTTTTCGTGGTACCCAGTATATATTCCTTATTTACCACTGATGTGTGAAGAAAAAGTTATGCATACCTATAAATATGACGTCGCTTTGTGATATTTTTGCTTCTGGGCAAAGCAACCTGACCGACATAAAACATAACAAGCCTGTAACGTCTAATTTAATGGACTAAGCCCTAGACCAACTTATACATATAAGACTCGAGATAATTTTTGCCAGGCGATATCCTTTTCCAACGGTTTGACTGTATGAAGAAAACAGTTTGTAAAAATGAGTCAAACCGTTAACGCTGAATCATAGCTAAAGAGAATTGAGCAAACAGGTTTTATAGTACTGCTAGACCTGTGACTGTTGCAATGTCAAAATAAAAGCTCACTGATTTTTCTCACTTTCTTGGGAAGAGGCCTTAGCCTCTTGATTTTGGGAAAAATTATTGCTAAAATTGCTGATTTGGGAAGTTAAAAAGCTGGTTTAAGTTAAGATTTTTGGGAAAACTGCATGAAGTTAACGAAAATTTCAATTGGGAAGAGGCCTTTTTTTGGAGTCTGTTTATAAGTAGAAAAATCTCTGAAGCTATATCCACACACTGCTAGTTTTCAATCACAACCACTTTTCAATCACCCCTAGAAATTTTTTATTTTTGACCTTATTTGTCATGTAACCAAACTGTAAGCACATCTTGTACTCCCCTTGACTAAATTTATCAGCAGCAATGTCAATTTAGGCGATAAAAAAGAAAATGATAGCATTTTAGTTCAAAATATGTAAAAAGTGTGTTTTCCACTAATCCTTTATTTACACAGTTACAAATCGCAATAATTTTCTAAAAATAATTGATATACAGACTCAGTTTTTTGTCAGTCTGCAGAAATGGATATTAAGTTGGACAACTGTTTCAATATCATGAAGTCATAATGTATACTGCACTTCAAAAGTTGTAATTTTAATATGTACATATTTTACCATACAGTTCTTAATTGGAAGGTAATACATCAGTAAAGTAACAGTCACTTAACCAAGGAAAAACATTCTCTGTGATAACTTTTCAGTAAGCAGTCACTAGAATGGGGTCATATAGACCCTAAGATCCTAAAAATTTCACAAGAACATGCTTTTTCTGTTATGCAAATTGAAATGTACATCCATACCCCAATAACGACAGCTTTACCACTGCAAATAGATATCAAGATTGAAAAATGGCAATATAATTGGGTTAAAATTGTTTATTACCATTTATCTGAAGTTGAGTATGTCAAAATCACTCCATAATACATAACTGATCATATTTTAACATTGTATGACAATTTTTATGTGGTACAGTTTATATTTTGTTAACTGATTGAAAAGTGGTTGTGAAATTTTGAAGAACATGAAAATGGGTCAGTAATGATTTGTCCTCGATTTATAATAATAATTCAGGTAAAATTTAAAAAAACTGATGCATTTATTAGCTAAAATGATAATATTCGCAGAATTGAAAGAGATTTTTATTAAATATAATTTCACTGTCAGTTATTGTTGAAAAATCTGTTAGCTGATCGGAAAGAGGCAGTACGGGGATATGTAAAGTTATGGAAGCCAGAACTAGCTGAATCAGTCAATTATGGACAGGCCGGACCCTTAGACAGGGCAGACTTTTGTATGGTCCACCCTGTTCAAACATACGGTCCGCCCTGTCTCATGGTCCGCCCTCTCCATAAGTCATTGTAATAAATATATTTAAATATTGATTTTTCTTTTTTTCTTTTAATATCATTATAAACATATTATATACGTATATCAATATCCTACAACTGAACTAATTAGACTACTGGTTGGAGACCACCAAAACCGGACAACCACCAAACCCAGACACGAAAATGCCTTATTTTATTTGTTCAGTGGTAGTTGATCAATCAGTCGCTTTTATATCAACAATAACTGCATGTTTGTTCTATAATTAAGTAATTAAATTTATTTCAATTTTCGTAAACGTTAAAGTTACATTAAATAAATTTCATAAAAAAAGAAATAGCGACATTTCATTAATAAATTGGGTTTCATATCGACTCCAGATCTTATTTTGGTGTCCAGGCAACCAAAATGAGTTTAATGAGCATACAAATGTGCAAGCTCATTGTGGCGAATTCAGAAGTACAATTTCTGTTTGCATGAGAAACTCCGCCTTCAGATCATTCGTACATCAATATTAAATCAACAAACATGACTATAAGTAGCAGTCCTAATTTAACGGTATATTTCCGCATTGTAACGGATATTATTCATGCAAATTTAATCTGTTTTATGAGATTGAGATGATTATTTTTTCTGAACCACAGGCCTAGTGCACCGTGAAGCTTAAACGGTAAAAGTGTGTTTGCACAAGAAAATCTTATATTTGCTGTGTTCCGGTTAGCAACTATAACTCCGTGACGTAGCGCATACACGAGCTGATTATAGTCTTCATTTGCATGTTAAAATTCGTATACGAACTATAGTGTTACCGTGGGGTTTTCCATTTAAAATCCTAATTTATGAACAATATTTGATGAGATTTACAACGATACTGTTAAAAAGGTTAATGAAACTGTAGAATGCTTGGTTTTTAGGCCACCGGCAAAAATATTTTAACATATTTATTTAATGTAACTTTAATATTTTAATGTCTTTCAAGAACGTTGACTTTGAAAATTTGGACGTCAAGAGTGCAATACCTGACCACTTATACTAGCTGTAATGATTTGTAGATTAAATAATAGAAATTGAATATCCAAAACTTCAGCATTTGCTGCTGAAATATTTTATATTATGTTAATATAAAAATTAAAACACCAAAGCTTGTATTGATTTAAATCAGCATCATGGATATATCTGTCCGGACACATGGTATTGTAGTGTAGACAATTTAGGTAATTTTGATACCCTCCTTCACAGGTCTCAGATATAAGTGTCAACATAATCAGAAATAAACAAACTAGTTTATTAGTTAGGAGAAGAACCTAGCTGTACTGTGTCAAATTTTCAGATCTCTAGCTTTAAAATTATAAAATCTGTATGGAAAAATGTTCAAAAAGTGTCCGGTTGGTGGTCCCCGACCAGTAAGCATAGCCCCTGCTAAGTGGTTGCTCTTGTTAAGAATTTGCTTTACTTGGTTAAATTGGAAATTCTTGGAAGAAATGTTATCTATAATGAAATTATATGCAGAGCTCAAGTTTCCCAGATCAAGGTCTTAAGTTGTATCTTCAATATTTATTGAGATGTCTGATTAAATGTTTATTGATGAAAAAGTTGGGGTTTTATAATCGCTGCATCGTCGTTTTCATTGTAGTGCAAAAACTTTAATATAGCCTTTCATAAGATGTGTTACATATAACTGTGAATACTTGCATATCATGACATGATGCAGTTGTTAGACAAGGGACATAATTCTGAAAGCATGTTTGGAGTTATGCCACTTTTCAACTTGGATATTTAAGCAGAGTGTTAGCACAGTATGTAGTGCTCTTGTGATTTTTAAGGAATGACTAGCATTTAAGATCCTGTATGTTGTAATTAAGGGTGTAACAACACTTAAGTGAAATTTTATGTATATAATTATTCTTCTAAAACAATTTCCAAACATCGAAGAATACGTAAAATATGTACTGCAAATGTTTATGGCATTAGAATTAATCATTAAAATCTATGCATTCATTTCTTATTGAAAAATTTGGCTAAGACTTAGACTTATCAAAAATAGATTTCTAATTACCCCCCTTTATTTACATGAAATGTAAATTACAATTTTTTTTTTTGAACTTACAATATTGATTTATCTTAATTTGAGCATCTGATTTATGATATAAAACCATAAAAAATTTGAGTTACAGGATTTTTAAGGAGCATTAAAATTTTGAACTTGTATTTATTTTAGGACCCAAATGCAGATACAGAATGGAATGATGTATTGAGGGCAAAGGGAATTCTTCCGCCTAAGGAAGAAAAAGAACTAACAGAAGATGACATTGTTGCCATGGTAGAAAACACAATAGAAAATAAAGCTAAAGGTATATATGTAGGAAACATTAAATTATACTTACTATATGACCTTCACTGTGAGTGGTCAATTATTTTTATACGCCCGTTTGAAAAACGGGACGTATTATGGGAACGCCCCTGGCGGGCGGGCGGCGTCCAATTTTGTCCGGAGCATATCTCCTACACGTATGGAGGGATTTTAATGAAACTTCATATAAATGTTCACCACTATGAGGAGCAGTGTCGCGCACATGAACCAGGTCTCTAGGTCAAAGGTCAAGGTCACACTTAGAGCTCATTGAAAAATGCTTGTCCGGAGCAAAACTTCCACATGTGTAGAGGGATTTCAATATTACTTGGCACAAATGTTCACCATTGTGAGGCGGAGTGTCGCGTGCAAGATTCAGGTCCTTGCGGCCAAGGTCAAGGTCACACATAGAGGTCAAAGTTCAGATAAAAATATGAAGATGTGTATATGGACCATTTAGTCATCATTTATTGAGGATTGTAACACAAATGGTCATTATCAAGACTATGGCTGTGATACATATAATTTAGGTCAATATATACAAGGTCAAGGTCACTAAAGATGATGAAATATCCAGATTTTGTAAATAGAATTTAATCAAAGGGAGACAACAAAGTTATTACTTTGTTCATAAATGACTTACACAATTACTCCCCTTGATCTATTTTCACTTTCAATTCTAAAAATAGAATTTAATCAAAGGGCATGAAATAATCCTCTTTGAGTATGTTCTAAAGAATGTAACATTTATTTACACATGTTTCATTCATTGGTCAAGATTCTTAACTGTGATAACTATGGTATTCTGTAGACTTGGTATTTGTTCATAAAGATCATACAGTAAATACCTTATCAAATGTAAATACTTTCTCATAGAAATTTAATTATATTTTAATTTTCAAGTAAATATCAGTTCAGCTCATTCAAAGATTAAGAATTGTAATGAAATGTATTTCCCTAGAATAAAATCTTAAATCAGAATTTTTTAGTTATTAAATTACATGTACTTTTTATACGCCCGTTTAAAAAAAGATAAAAATATGAAGATGTGTATAGGGACGATTTAATCATCATTATTGAGGGATTGTAACACAAATGGTCATTATAATGACTACGGATGTGACACATGTACTTTAGGTCAATATATGGAAGGTCAAGGTCACTAAAGATGGTGAAATATCCAGATTTTGTCTGGAGCATATCTCCTACATGTATGGAAGAATTTTTATAATACTTCATGGAAATGTTCACCACCATGATATGTATTGCTCCATGCATGATCCAGGTCAAAGGTCAAGGTCACACTTAGAGCTCATTGAAAAACGCTTGTCCGGAGCAAAACTTCTACATTCATAGGGGGTTTTCAATATAACTTGGCACAAATGTTCACCATTGTGAGGCTGAGTGTCGCATGCAAAATTCAGATCCCTGCAACCAAAGTCAAGGTTACACATAGAGGTCAAAGTTCAGATAAAAAATTTGAAGATGGTTATAGGGACCATTTAGTCATCATTTATTTGATGGATTGTAGCACAAATGGTAACTATCATGACTACAGGTGTTACACATTTAATTTAGGTTAATATTTGCAAGGTCAAGGTCACTGGAGATGATTAAATATCCAGATGTTGTCCGGAGCATATTTTCTACATGCATGGAGGAATTTTAATGTTACTTTTATAGAATTGTTCACCACCATGAGACGTAGTGCCCTGCACATAAACCAAGTCTCTAGGTCAAAGGTGAAGGTCACAGTTAGAGCTCATAGAAAAACACTTGTCTGGAGCAAAACTTCTACATGCATAGAGGGATTTCAATATAATTTGGCACAAATGTTCATCATTGTGAGGCTGAGTGCCGTGCATAAAATTCAGGTCCCTGCGACCAAGGTCAAGGTCACACATTCTGTGCATATCTTCCCTATTGATTTGTTTTAAAGGTTCATTTAACAACACAGTGCCAAGAATAAAAACTTGCTTGCTAGATAACACTTATCCATAATGCCCCCATCTCCATCTAAAGCTTTTTCATAAACGGGCGTATTTTGTGACTATGGCACCCTTGTTTTTGTATGTGAAAACATTGGCAATGTGATATATTCATGAAAGAGTAAAATTATACATTAGGTATACATTTTAGATTTAATCATTTATGTGCCTTACTAAGTGACTGTTTCTAAAATAAAACTAAAACAGTGAAACAAACTGCTACCGTAATGTTAAATAGGATCCTAGATTTGGGTCCTTGGGTTTTCAATTACGGCAGCAAAATTAATGCAGCCATAGATT
>NW_026857375.1:0-20959 GCF_026571515.1 Ruditapes philippinarum
ATTTTGTTTTTAAAAGTCGTTTCAGTTTTTACATGGGGCCATATGTCGCTGTCCACAAGCAAATAGACAGTCTATATAACTGCCAGCATTTAAGTTTTTTACACGGGACTATAAGAAGCAATTATATACGAATTATCATAATAAGTCTGGCTGGACAACCATTCGTTACGTTCACCACTGTTTTTTATATGTAATGTTTTAAAGATTTTTTTCCATTTGATAGAGTTCTACAATACTTTTTAAACGTACCGTAATAAGCTGTATGATAGGCGGACCGAGGAAGAAAATACACAGATTTAGTGTTCTAGTACCCAGCGGTTTATGGCCCACAATCACTGTAGCAATTGATGGCCATAAGAGAGACCCTTCTGAACCTGACGCATGCGTACTACCGAAAGGTTGAACAACACTATTTCGTTATTTTTTTCAGGCTAAAAAGTACTAAATTCAAATTGTTGATTATCAGAGCTCAAAATGTAGCTATGTGGTATTATTAGGTATTTTAAAAATGCATGACGTGTTATAATCATAACATGTAATTTAAAGTGTGAACTTTCTATTTTATACTTTTGGAGGATATTTTATATATAAATAATTTCATATACAATGAATACTGTAGGCCTAAACTTTATATTCGTTATTCTCGTTAAATTTCGGATAGGCCTACCTTTCTGGTCTGTATGTATAACCAATTAAAGTCAGGTATTTATTTTCTTTCATCCAAAGACGTGATACACGTAAACGGTATTCTCGAATATGAGTTCATGTTCGGTATTTAGACATATCGCATAAGGGTCATTATGTAATTAAAAGGAGTTCACAAGTCACCGGCTTATTTCTATCCAAAGACGAACAAGATACATGTACAATGGAAATCTTTTACAAGTGCTGATTAAAGATGAGCACAGTGACAAATTTCAACCAATTAGATAAGCTGGACAAAATGCCCTTGATGTTTTTAAAGAATAAGGAAGATGTTGAGAGATTACCAGCTCACATGTTGAGGGAAAGATGTCTTGAATTTCTCCCCCTTTTCTTCTAGAAAGAGTAGAATAAATACATAGTATATGCTACGTTTAGAAGACTGATATGTTTTCCAAAAGGCCACAATTCAGTTAAATCTATGTAAAATTCATGGGTTTTTAATGCATATAATTGTGACGTATTTAAGACATGTGCATGTATTTAGATTCAAGTGAATATCTTTAGTAGTCTTTACTTTTAACAGAGTTATGAGCCTTTGATAATGACCTAATTTGATCTCAAAATAGTATGTGAAGTTAAAAGCAAATATCGTCAATGGCTTATGAGATACGAAGTTTGTACACAAAGTTGCACGTAAACTTTTACCAAAGTGTTGCGCAGACACCGACGTATGTGTGAGTAGGTTAGCCCATAGTCACGAGTATCGGACCTGGGAAAAATATGACCAGATTGATAAAAAATCCCTTTGTTCATCTTAAATGTGTAAATAAACAAAAACAAAAATGGTAAAATATGACCCTATTTAAAAATATACTATGATAAAGTAACTATATATTTTTAGAGGGGGTCATATTTTACTTACTTTTTTTTGGTTTTTGACACATTTACGATGAACAAATTAAGGGGTTTTTATCAATCTGGTCATATTTTTTCTTCCCAGGTCCGATACTCGTGCCTATGGGATAGCCCCGCTATCTTTAAATGGTAGAATTAAATTAAAGTAGATCAAAAATGAACGAAATTTAAACCACAGATAAATGAAATAATGATACACATGTATCGTTATGCCATGTATCGTGGAATAGGACATTAAAAATTTTCCTACTCGTTTTACTCTTGGGTTTGCTTACTTTTTCGAAAAAAAATCCACTATAAGAATTATATTAATTCGGATGCTGACGGAAATATCCGATATGCAGATGCAATTCGACCAATCAGAAGTTCTGACTTTCCCGCCATCAGAACAATTAAATCTTTAGCCACTGCAAAATACCTCTCTCGTGCTCCTTTCTAAGCAGCAAAACTTTATTCTATATTCTGTTTGGCTAAGGAAAATCGGGGTAGGGATATAAGCGTGCAACAATAAGCAACCTTTTTCTCACGCCCCTCGGAACGTGCAAGTCCTGTAGAGGCACAGGGTATCGGCAAATGAACGAAGCTCGAAATAAAAAGAAAATCCCTAAAGAACGTTCGAAATGGCAAAATTGAAAATGTTGTAAGCACGATTTGATCGAGCCTTTTCATGTACGGTACTGGAAAGCTACCATCCACGTCACCTACGACAGGCTTAGTCAGAATTAAACATAAAAACAGTGATTATCAATGGCAACGGGCATATACTATTATTTATAATCTACTTGTGTAACGCATACTTGTTTATTGTCCCCTATTATGTCATCACTAAATACAGTAGCGAAGTCCCTATCATTAAATATCTTAAGATATATGTTCAAACTTAGTAAAATTTTAAAAATATTGGATAATAAAACAATTATGCTCAACATCATCAACATGGTAATTTAATCAGTGTCAAAAATCAACATGCAAACATACATGTATCTAGCATCATTTAGTGAAATACTGAATTCAAAATTTACAGGTTACATTTTTGGTAGATAATAACCTTTAAGGACATGTCCGGGGTCCGTACGATTACTCTCAGTGCCTGAAAGGGTGGATGGACCCTATACATACCTACCTACACACAAAATGTCTACTTTTCAGTTATATACAGGCCAGTAAATTTGGAGGGCGTTCGTTGCCAAAGTTCCAGACTTTCGAAAACTTCTTTTGAAAATGACATCTTGTATGCCTAGCATTTTCACAGCAAATAATATGCCTCTTAACCCAATCTTTAAATTGAAGGTTTCCGCTTTTAAATAAGAAGGTTACATTAAGATCTTAACATAGAAAACAACAACAATTTACAAGTTGGTCCCACCGTTAGCGGTAATACATTACGGAGACACCAGTGAAAAAAATTGCTTAAAATTCAAATTTCCCTGTAACTGATTAACCAATCCTACAGTGAGTTCATGAACTTTTTACAGCCAATAAAATACTACTGACTTATCGAGTTACTGAGTATATAAGTGATATCTCTGGCAGATGGCGGGAGACACTTCTCTCTTCTTCCCCTTGGTACGTGTACGTCGTAGAGAAGACACAGGCATCGGCAGAAGATTTGAAGATTTGGGACGGCGCTAAAGATCGGAACTTGTGCTACGGACCAGCTGCCGATGTCCTGACTAAAGCCGAGGGGAATGGTCCTACAAAGTAGGCTTCGGGTCGACGAGGATGGTGTGCTAGGGTGCGTCAGCCTCTAGCACGGTTAGACGGCTTGAATGGCAGGCCTTTTGCTGGCTCCAACAACCCTTTTCAGAGTTACCCTTTCATATTGTCTCAGGTTACTGTACATTTAGGTTCACATTGACCGCCGTACAATGACCTACTTTTGGCTCAAAATTCATATCTTCGGCTAACATTCCGTGGAAATTGCATGGAGGAAAATTATCACCACTTTGTGCTTCAAAATTAACTCTTTAAGGGCATGGCTGGTGACATGTTGTCCGGGGTCCGTACTTGACAGCGAAAGCTGCATTTTGTGCCTGAAAGGGCAGATGGACCCTCAATAAGCATTAACTACATACATATGATGGCGGGAGAATGCAAAACTTTTCGTTTTTGTAAGTTAGAAGATGCTATATTTTCATCTTTCCATGATGCATATTCCATAAGGAAAAAAAAAAAAAAACCAACAAATTCCTAAAATAACAACAATAAAAGAAGAAAAAAGAAGAAAAAAAAAACAACAAACAAATCCCTCTCTTTTATTATCCAATTTAATTCTAAATTAAGACACAACTTAATCCCGCTGGTCAATGCCTGATTGTTACTGTTGTTGATAATACGTTCGTAGTGCATTAACAAGACTCAGTGTAAAATACTCATGAGTATTCCTTTATAACATTTAAATACCTGTGTCATATATTAAAATGTTGTGTTTCCTACTGGGTGGGAGAAAATGACCATTTAACACATAATGAGCGAGAGAACTATCATAAATTACCTTAAAGGTTGAGAAAGAAGACAATGTTTTGTCCCAATGGGTAAGAGAATGCACCATATAACACATAATGAGCGAAAGAATTATGATATACATATTATCCTAAGGGTTATGAGATATTTCATTAATTTTTCTTATAGGTGAGAGCAAAGCAATATAAAACACATAATGAGTGAGAGCACTATTACTAGTATATATTATTCTAATGGTTGAGAGAGAAGTTCTTTTTTGCGACCGACGCGCCCTCAGGCGCGTTCAGAGCTAAGTCATCTACACATGGGATTTCGTCTGCTACAATCGCGCAAAGTGTCCTCAACCGAATAACAGCCCATGAAATAGTACATGAATTTGATCCTTAAAAACTCACATACTTTGTCGGGATATCTTAAAATCTTCCATATTTAGCCTTTTCAATTTCAAATTAAGTTATCCAAGTTAAAATATGAACGTATTTGATTGATAAAAACGTTGTAGTTCCGTAGTATTATTGCGCAATATGCAAATTACTGCCGAAACGATTTACAGCTGTCGAAAAAGTAGGACAGCAAATTATACTATAATAAAGGTGTAAGCTCTGAGTTCCAAAAAAATATTAGTAGGACATAAATATTTCTACATTATACAAAACATAATTATTAACAAATCAAAGTTTTTAGTGACTCTAGAATAACTCGCGCATTAATAAAAGAAGAACTATTTTCGTGACTCATACCGCGGGTTTAGCTGAATATTCAGCAGTTATTAATAAATTAGATACAGTACGTATAATGGTTAGTATAAATATCTATTTTTGAAAATGCATGTAACAAGAGAGTTTTTTCAACACTTTACTACCATGTAGTCTTTCATGGTAATCTTTATTGAAGGAAGTTATAATATCAGTTCTACTTCCGATTCTTGTGGTTTGTTTACATATTTTTCTAGGTCACGATATGAGTTAACATTCGCTATTCTAAAAATAGATTCTGCTTCACCTGCAGACGATTAGGCTGTACACATTATACATGTAATAAACCAGCGGATACTTACTTTGCTTACATGCAATACTTACAATTGTAAGAAAATGGAATTTAGTGTGAAATTGAAAAGATTGAAAAGAACAGCTTAAGTGACATTTAAATTAAAATAAAAACGATGTGCTCTGGCCTCTACATCTTTACCTTGTAAATAAAAAAATCTAAAAAATACACTTTTAATTGCTGATGATTTTAACCAAAAATATTTTTAATGAGACATATCCAAGAGAAATAAAAATACAAATGACTTATATTTTATTGTCTATATGCCCACTATGATATAACACGAAGCAATTCTAAATAACATTCTCACATGTATAATGTATTATGCTTGAAGTTAATTTGCATGGTTTTATTTTAGAAATATTTCGTTGACAGTTTTTTTCTATTTACATATCATTCCTTGGAATAAATCGATAAGGACACTGATTTACAAGTTTGACCAGAGTTTTTAGGCATAAATTTCATTCTGTATAAGTAGAAACTCTGAATTACATCAGATTGGGACACATAAAATATATTGCCCTACAAATCTCGAACTTGTATGGAACAAATTTTCTCTGTTATATCTTTTGTGTTTTTTTTTTCTAAAAAAAGCCTTAATGTCTCTCCGGTTGCATGTCCGTCGCATTCAGTGCTGCAGCACTTTGATTTTCCTAACGGTAGAGAGCTCAGCAAATTAAATCACATAATGAGTGATTATTTTATTATTCTAAGGGTTAAGAGAAATTTCGCACAATTCTCTCACCCATTATGTGTTTTATAGTGCTCTTCTTCTCTCCCCCATTAGGAAAAATAATGACTTTATCTCTCAACTTTATATTAAGATAATATATAATAGTTCTCTCAATCATTATGTGTGATATGATGCTCTTCTCTCACCCATTAGGAAACAGAATGACATCTCTCTCAACCATTTAAATAATATAAAAAAGGTCCCTCAGTCATTATGTGTAATATGGTGTTTTTCTCTCACCCATTAGGAAAAATAATGAAATTTCTCTCCACCCTTAAGAATATATGATAGTAACTTTGTCTCACTCATTATGTGATTTATACTGCTTTGCTCTCACCCATCAGAAAAAAAAAATAAAAAATTCTCTCCACCCTTAAGAATATAATGATAGTTGTCGATTTATACTGCTTTGCTTTCACCCATTAGCAAACATAATGACTTCTCTCCCAACCCTTAGGATAATACATAATAGTTCTCTCACTCATTACTTTATTTATATTGCTTTTCTCTCACCCATTTGGAAAATATGATGACTTCTTCATCAACCCTTCGGATATATTATAATTCTCTTACTGATTGTGTGTTTTATAGTGCTTTGCTTTCACCCATTATCAAAAATAATTACTTATCTCTCAACCCTTAGGATAATATATAATATGATAGTTCTCTCACTCATTGTGTGTTATATGGTGCTTTTCTCTCACCCATTAGGAGAAAATAATGACTTCTCTCTCAACATTTAAGGTAATTTATGATAGTTTTCTCACTCAATGGGTAAATGGTCATTTTCTCTCGCCCATTAGGAAAAATAATGACTTCTCTCTCAACCCGTAGGATGATATATCATAGTTCTCTTACTCATTATGTGTTATATGGTGCATCCTCTCGCCCATTAGGACCAAATAATGTCTATTTTCTCAACCCTTTGGATAATATATAAATGTTTTCTCAATCTATTTGGTTTATATTGCTTTTCTCCCACCCGTAAGATGATATATGATAGTACTCTCACTCATTGTGTGTTATATGGTGCTTTTCTCTCACCCATTAGGAGAAATAATGACCTCTCTCAACCCTTGGCTTAGGATAATATAAATTATAGTTACGGTAGTTCTCTCGCTCATTATGTGTTATATGGTGCTTTTCCCTCCCATTGTCTCACTAAATCCTTTGGATAATATGATCTTTTATGTAGTATGAACAACACAAAAAATTATAGAGGCGGGAAAATTATATTTAATTGATGCCCATGTGTAAATTGTCGTTTGTTTCCGTGGCGTTGGTTATCGTCTGCTATTGCACTGTATCGGATGGTTCCGTAACGTACGCTTATTAGCGTAAAATCACGGATATATACGTCTGTATCTCATGCAATTTTGTGAAATGTTTTCGTTTGTCCAGTCGTTTTGTGCGTTGTATGAAAAGGGTTTGAGAGAAAGTTAACATTTCATTTCTTCCACATTCCCGCAAACTATCCTTCTCCAGATCATCAAGTCTTTATTCTCTCACGAGTATAGATACATACTATTCTAGTTGAATAATTTGTTTTATTATCACTTATTACTAAGGTTTTTTCATCATTATTTGAGACACTCATATATATATCTCAATTAAATTTATCGGACCTACGCCAGGAGTTGTAGTTATTTTTCTACCATGTGCCATATCTTAAACTCTTGGTCAACACATCTTAACTTCAGCACTATGGAATGGACAAGTATGTCACATCTATCTTTTTTGTAATAATTATTATTTGTTATACTATAATCTTCACATGTATTATCGAGTAATAATCTGTAATAATAGTACACATGGTATTTTTCAGCAAATCGTTATGTTCAAGATTTTTTTTTTATTTTTATCTTTAAGAAAAAAAATATTACAGGCAATCCTTGACTTATACAATCAAAGCGCTGAAAGCACTGCTGGGGGCGCATTATGTTGATTGTATAGTGGTCTATTGTTACAAGCAGATGCCACTCCTACTTTCAAAGCAGAAAACACATTTTTACTCGATTATTCGATTAGAATAAGTAGAATTATCCTAGTCATCTGAACGTCGGCGTCTATCACCTCAATTTTTCCCGAAGTCCATTGACATATGGCATTAAAACTTTGCACACTTGATCCAGATCAGGCACCCATATGTTAAAGATTGCCTATGGCTTCAAAATATTTTCGTATTCCATAGACATCTGGCTTTGAAATAAATTGAAATTTTATACATTTCTTTGCGAGCATACTAGCTAGGACTCTCTCCAATGCTTATATCTGTAGAATGGGTTTTAAAGAAAATTTTGGTCCTTTTGTGAACTTGAATATTTTAAATAACCAAGGTTCTTCTATTGTCAAGCACTAAGCTAATAGTTGAGTGTGCTGTCCTACCAACAGCTATTGTTCGCATACCTTGTGAAATATAACTCCATCAAACTTTTGTTCAGTTATTATTATACTAACGCAAGAACTGTCTGAGGACAGTAAGGCTCGACTATTCGAAAAAAAGTTGTCACAAGGGTGTTTATATTATACTAACACAAGAACTGTCCGAGGACAGTAAGGCTCGACTATTCGAAAAAAAGTTGTCACAAGGGTGTTAATTGAGTATAAAAATGCCTTACCTATGAATACATAAAACTGACCGAAAAGGTACAAAGGCTTGGATTAAGATGTTTTATCAAGTAAATCACTGCTTTATTATCATGAATGCATAAAATTCTCCCAAAAAAAGGCACAAACCCTTCAGTAGTTATGGAGATAACATGCTTACAAGCAAAACTTTACCATTAATCTCTTAGTTGAAAAAGGGGAGAAAAATCAGCTTAAATGCTAGATAAAATTATGGAATCTTGGTCAGTAACCTACATGAACAATTTATGACCCTAAATGCATGTGAAGTTTTAATATTGTAGGCAGAGTTTATTCAACTTGTCAATCTGATGTACATTGTTACTATAAATAACTATTTTAAGTTTCAATTGAATATCTCGAGCAATAATCGAGATATTTGACTTTATAATAAACTTTAACCAACGCAGACGCGGACGCTGGGTTACTACAATAGCTCTCATATTTTTCAAATAATCGAGCTAAAAACCACGAAGTCATGGTTGAGACAATATAGTTATTCCATATATAAATATATATATCATGGAAAACATTTCAAGATAATACAATGGATTGTAGTGTATAACACGAAAATCAGTGTACTTTAACTGTATTTATTCAATAATCATACAAGCATCTTGTAAATAACTGGAACAACATATTTCTTAAATACAAGAGCGATCAGAAATCACATGTGTCGCCTCATGATGGACAATTTCATGTTGGGCCAAATTTTGTGACAGACGGACAGTGCACAACTAGACTTGGTACTGATCATTCCTGTTTGTTTGTTTGTTTGTTTCGTTTTACGCCTTTTCCCAACAGTATTTCAGTCATATAAAGTTTGGATAAAATTGCACCAGTAGTTAATGAGGAGTAGTCTGGACAAACTTTTGCGTATCTGGCAACACACAGAAAAAAAACACCTTTTTATCAAGGGCCATAACTCAGCCAAAAATCATTCAACCAGAAAACCCGTGCAATATGCGCAAGGACTTGAGCTATAGATCAATCCTGTAAAGTTTCATTGAAATTGCATTAGTTGTTTAAGAGAAGTAGTCCAGACAAACTTTAAAAATAAAAATCATTAAAGGGCCATATCTCTGACAAAAATCATTGAACCGGAAAATGCTGACAATATGCACAACTAGACTTGGTACTGATCATTCCTGTAAAGTTTGGATGAAATTGCACCAGTAGTTTATGAGGAGTAGTCCGGACAATTTTTGTGACGGACGGTTGGACAGACGACGGAGAAGTGATCCCTATATGTTGCCTCTACTCCACTACTCCGTAGAGGCGACACAAAAACCATACAAAAAAAACACAAAAAAACTGATGATGACAGAACTGGGTATCACTTTATGCCTATATAATTTTTTTGCTCGAGTGATTTTTTTTCCAAAGAGCTACATGTGAAATTGCTGCCAAATATACATAGGTAAAAACTTTTTCAAAGCTGCATGCATTCATATAAATATATTTTAAAAAATTCAAACTTGATCGAATAAAAAAAAAATTCAAGGATAGCCCAAACTTGTTAATTATAAAAAAATATATATACAGAATATTATGTTGTAGTAGCTCTCTGGGTCTTTGTATTTTGCTACGAGCAGCGTTGGGAAATTGATATCTTGCGAGACCAAAGGGCGAGCTAGATATCAATTTTCCAAACATTGCAAGTAGAAAAATGCATAGCCTCAGAAAGCTACTACAACATAATTTTCCTTTTATAATATACCTTTTCGTTTGAAGTATAAATGATTTTTCATTATACTACACTTATATAAGAAATTTCAGAAAAAGAAATGTAGCTGTCAAGAAATAAATTATGACTGACAGATGAATACCTAATTTTGTGCAAAACCAGCCACACCTTTTATTATTTTGGTTGCCGTTTCCATATACTACGTTATACACAGCTAAGATCAGAACCAACGTCAAAAATAGTCCAGTCCTTTCATATATGGTACTGTATTTGTCTCTAACATAATACAGATTTTCTAACCGTTGAAGCCTATTTGCGCTTCAAGATTATCCTGTGTTTTAGGAAGAAAATTTATAGGTATATAATAAAATGCTGTCATTGACATTTCTTTATGTTTATATTTATTATATGTATTTCTTGTAATCCTATTTATAGCTACAAATTCTATGAATTAAAATAGAAAATGAAGATAGCATGCAGACGGTGTTGATATTGTGTGATAAAAATCTATAGATCATTGGAAATCATCTGAGTAACCGAATACTCGATCTGAAAAATGACCGAGTACTCAAGTATTGATTTTAGTATTTGTTGCCATCCCTAAAAAAATGAAGTACTTGACAAGATCAACTAACATCTAAATAAAAAACTTTGAAAACAGAATTAATTATTTTGAAAAATTCACTCTGAGCTGTATTATTTAAAATGGGTGTTCAAACACATTGAAAACATTGATAAGTCATCTCATGTTCTTGGTGATGAAGTGGTGCCTCAATATAGTTATCACTGCAATCTATCTTCCCTCATAACTCCTACTATTACTGTATCTGTCAAACAAGCATCTCTGTTTTCTGAAATAGAGTTTTGAAAAAGTTTATTGCTGACTAAGATATTCCATACTTGTATGTTAACTTTTTTTTCAAGCATTTTTCTGTTAGAATTACTCTGATTTATAAAGGTATAAAACCAAACTAGAAATGTGTCATCATGCCACGGATCCCCCGCATGCAGCCAAAATTTCAGGTGCATTAATTATTTTTTTCATTTTAAGTTCAAAGCCCTTAAAACTTTTCAATGTTAACACAAACCATTTTCATACAACGTTCAACGCACTGAAATGATTCAGTCTTAACCTTTTAAAAATAGCATATTGCATATTTGTAGCCAAAATAATGGCTAAAAGTATGAGAGCTGAAACTGAACGTTCAAAATTTTTCCAACATTCAGGAAAGATAAGTTTGTCTAAAATCATTGAACCTCGACCAAAATTCAAACTTAAACTGCTTATTCCTAAGATGTATCTATATTATTTTCAAAGTGAAAGGGACATAACTCTGCCAAAAAATCATCAAAACCATGACCAAATTCCAACTTGACCTGCCCATTCCTTTGACATATCCATATGTAAAATTTAAGTTGAATATGTAACACTGTTGGGTAGATAATGAACAGAAACTGTAAATTTCATATTATTTTCAAAGTGAAAGGGGCATTTCTCTGCCAAAAATCATTGAACCATGACCAAATTCGAACTTGGCCTGGGCATTCCAAAAACATATCCATATGTCAAATTTGAATGGAATGTATTGTACCATTTGGGAGATAATAAACAGAAACTGAAAATTTCATATTACTTTCAAAGTAAAAGGGGCATAACTCTGCCAAAAAATCATTGAACCATGACCAAATTCAAACTTGACCTGTATTTTTTTTCATGACATATCCATATGAATATGTTGTACCTTAGGGGAGATAATGAACGGAAACTGAAAATTTCATATTATTTTCGAAGTAAAAGGGGCATAACTCTGCCAAAAATCATTGCACTGTGACCAAATTCGAACTTGACCAGTATTTTCTCATGACATATCCATATGTCAAGTTTGAGTTAAATGTGTTGTACCGTTGGGGAGATAATGAACGGAAACTGAAAATTTCATATTATTTTCAAAGTAAAAGGGGCATAACTCTGCCAAAAATCATCGAACCATGACCAAATTCGAACTTGACCTGTATTTTCTCATGACATATCCATATGTCAAGTTTGAGTTGAATAAGTTGTACCATTGGGGAGATAATGAACGGAAACTGAAATTTCATATTATTTTCAAAGTAAAAGGGGCATAACTCTGCAAAAATCATCGAACCAATGACCAAATTCGAACTTGACCTGTATTTTCTCATGACATATCCATATGTCAAATTTGAGTTGAATGTGTGCAACCGTTCTTAAGATAATGAACGGAAACTGATGATGACGGAATGACAGAATGATGGAAGGATGGAAGGACAGAATGACGGAAACAGGGTAACACTATATGTCCCCGGCCATTACATGGCGGGGGCATAAAAATGCGCGACCAATGCAGAGCTCAACCCCTCTGTGCATTATTTCACAAACGAGCATCTGAGTTAGAACCACCGCCTTTTTTTAAAGCTAGCTGGATTTGCTTTCCTCACATTAAAGAATCCATATTAAATATAATAGAACATTGATAATTGCTACACAGTCTCTTTGTAAAAATAAAATAAGCATGTTTTGTGTTTTAATAAAAGTAGCAATGTAATGTTAAAACACCACACGCTATAGGTGGTCACAATATAAATATATAGTGTTGTTAGGAAACTGACAGTCTTTTTAAAAAAGGACTCGTAAGAACAGGAACATGGCTTCCAATGCATAGTTAATTCATTATTTTCATTCAAATTAGACATATTCAAAAAGAATTGCATAGAATTCAATAAATTTTCATGATTAAAATATTTTACTGATGAGCCATAGTATATCTTTAAAGGTAAGTGGTTTAGGTACATTACTTTGACTATGGACACCCCAATTAAATCTATTTATTTGCTTAGTAACACAACTTTTCAAAGTTATATAAATTTGTAAATGTGAGTGATTCTGATAATCTATATACAGCTAAGTCAAGATGAGATGATTAGATTTTACTGACTGCTTTACTACATGAAGTCACTATTTCAATGTCAAATGCCTTGAGGTGAAAGGAATGAAAACTTGAATTTCAAAATACAATTTAAGTGAATTACATGTCACAAAATTGAAGCCGTGTCATGACAAAACCAACATAATGGGTTTGCGACCAGCATGGATCCAGACCAGCTTGCGCATCCGCGCAGTCTGATCAGGATCCATGCTGTTCACTTACAAACCCTATTACAAGTAGAGAAACTGATAGCGAACAGTATGGAATCCTGATCAGACTGCGCGGATGCTCAGGCTGGTCTGGATCCATGCTAGTCGCAAAACCATTATGTTGGTTTTGTCATGACACGGCTAAAATGTTTTTGCTATCGACTTTTGTTCCTAAATTAACAACAGATTGCATGATGAAATGATATTGAAATAATTATTATAACATTTGGCTCTAAGTGCCAAGCTTACTGATTTTAAATAAGCCTTGAGTCCTGTGTTGGCCTTTAAACATGTCAAAACATTTAGAAAGTATTTATTAAGGAAAAGTCTATACAAATAATCATGTACCTCTTCATTATATGCCCATGACATTGAAAAAACATTGTGTCATCTGTTTACTTCAAGGTTAGTCACATTGACAGTATCACATTTTAGACTTTATCTCTCTTGATGCATTCTCAAAATGGGTCCTCTTAATTTCACATTCATCAATCTGACAAAAAACTCCTGAAAAAGAAAGTTAGAAACATATGCCACTAATTATGTCAGTTTAAATGTCAAATAAATACTTTGAGAAACTATTTGGTCAAAATTGTAAATGTACAAATATTTTCAACCATGAACATTTCCTTTTTTAACTTTCTAACATATATAATGTATGGTCTTACTTGAAGAAAATGTTTGCCCGGAACTGAACACTACCAATTTACCATCTTTTTGGTACCACTGAAAATAGATAGTAAAGGCCTTAATCTTTTTATTCTAAAATAACAGTTAAATAACATCTTAAGAAATTATGACTAATAAGCATGTTAAACAAGAGCTGTCCGTAAGACAGCGCGCTCGACTTTTTTATTGCTTGCCAATAAAAAAAGTTTTTGCAGTAAAAGGCAATACAAGAATCTCTGTATTTTTAAAGTGAACAATGGCCATGAGCATTAAGATATTTAGTGAAGAATTATTTTACTGAATTGTGTGATACCCTTGAACACTGCAGCAAAGTTTGAAATGTTTAAGTCAAAAGAGTTAAGGGCCATAATTCAAATAAAATCTTTGACAGAATTACCTTCTCCTGGACATGTTTGGGAATCATGATTGTAAACAAGTATTCCAACTTTCAAATTAATATCTCAAACAGTTCAGTCAAAAAGTGGACTGGTACTAAAAACTTAACCAAGATTCTAAGTCGATAAAAGGCCTTAATTTTTAAAACAAATCCTTGACAGAGTTACCTTCTCTTGCGTACAGATGGGGGTAATGATGTGAAATAGCATTAAAAGTTTCAAAGCAATATCTCAAAGGGTTAAGGCAATAAGTGGATTTTACCCATTTCAATGTATTTTCTAAGTCAAAAAGGGGCATAATTCTGTCAAAAACCTTGACAGAGTTATGTCCTCTTGTCTGTTGATGAAGGTCGTGATGGTAAACAAGTATGGTCAGTTTCAAAGCAATACCTCCAATGGTTTTGAAATAAAGTGAGGTGGTACAAAAAACTTAACCAAGCTCAATACACTTTCTAAGTCAAAAAGGGCCATAATTCTGTCAAAAACCTTGACAGAGTTATGTACTCTTGTCTGTAGATGGAGGTTATGATGGTGAACAAGTATGGTAAGTTTCAAAGCCATACTTGTAATACTTCTGAAATAAAGTGGGGTGGTACGAAAAACTTAACCAAGGTGTGACGCCGACGCCGACGCCGACGCCGGGGCGAGTAGGATAGCTCCCCTTTTCATAGAAAAGTCGAGCTAAAAAGTGAGAAGAGGCAATTTTTTGAGTCATTCCAAACAGAACTTATGTAGAAATGACTGACCAATACAGTTAATTCATATGTACTATTGAGCAAATGTTATTTACACAATTTATGGAAATTGTAACTAATTATGAATTCAATATTCATCACTCCACTTAGTGTGAAATAATTTATTCAAAAGACTTGCATTCAAGTATGATATAAAATGTATAAAGGTTTATCGTCAGAATAGTAAGATTCTAGTGTACCAATTTTTTGCACTTTATTCATAGGCAAGCCGCAATAAATATGATCAAGACAGCTGCCATAATCAGTAGTTACTGAATCAATGAGTTGAACTGAACTGAGTACTTCCTGTATAATTTTAGCAACTGGTTTGTTTTCAGTATAATCATAATTGAAATCTCCCATTAAAATAAGCTTTTTTAAAATTATTCCAGTCACTTTAAACTCTTTTGAAACAATTTTCCAAAATATTGAATAGAAACCCTGAAAATTTTGCAACAGTAGCACACCTTGGAGGACAATAAACAAATCCAATAACTATGTCTTGTAAACACAGTAAAGCACATTCAATGTCAGAATGAGTAAAACAAGTAAAATGACAGACATTAATATTTTCCTTGTAATAAATTGCTATCCCATGTGAGGCCTGACCCAAATTGGAAGACAATACACGAAAACTCAAAGGTACTGTACATTTATTCTGGGAATATCAGAACAGAACAGAACAGAACAAACAGTTTATTCAAGACTTGTACAATAAGTACCTAATCATTATACATATACATAAATAAATAGTATATATGATTTGATGTCACAATGGAAAATAGCACATTATCACAAATTCATATTTTGAGAGGATGAACTGTATTTAATTATAAGTAATAGAAGTTCTATGAGAAAGTGCGAGTTTAATATAACAAGCAAGATTTTTCAAAATAATCTTATTTTTTGAATTTAACAACTCTACAAGTTTAATTACACTTGGATTGATATAATAATAACTTTTAATATATTTTTTTCTAATATTATTATAGCATGGACATATAAGTATAAAATGATATTCATCTTCAAGGTCCTGTGTATTACAATATGTACAATAACGCTCATTTCTAGCAACTCTATTCGTACCATATCTACCTGTTTGTATACGTAAGGAATGAGAAGACATTCTTATTTTACTAATAAACAACCTTAGGTTACTAGGCAGTATATCTAGGTATGGCTCATACAAAAAAGTATCCTTAAGGTTTGTATACAATGTTAAAACACCACTGTTCTCCTTATCAACATGCCAACTTTGAATAAAAGTGTCTATCAGTCTCTGTTTTAAACAAAGGTATAAATGATTTACTGTTAACAATAGTAGGATCATCCCAAACATAGTTGAAACCATATTGATATAATAAATTTTTTACCTTAGTTAACCAATTACTTTTACCGTTATTACAATCACTGAGACACAAATTATACACTTCTTTAAGAATAATGTTATCTGTTTCAAGTAGGCGAAACCAATACTTAATTATCTTAACATATCTTCCAATATACAGTGGGTAACGAGCAAGTTCACCATAAACTGCTGCATTTGAAGTTCTTATATTTACATTTAATATTCTTTTACAAAACTTTAGATGTATTCTTTCAATTTCTTTAGACTTACTGTGGCCCCAAATCTCAGCTGCATAATTTAAGATTGATCCAACAAAAGAGTCAAAAAGCTGGCATAATAACTTCGGTTTCAGTTTATATTTATTACAGTTTATCAGTAATACATTTAACGCTTTCAAAGCTTTACCAACAAGCTGTTCTTGGTTTAATGCAAAATTACCAGTATAATTGAAAACTGTACCTAAATAATTGAAATCATTTACAACCTCTAGACGTTTGTCATTATACAAAAAATTTTCAGAGGACAACAAAACCACCTCTCTTCTAAAAAACCATAACTTTAGTCTTATCTACATTAACCTCTAGACTCCACTTTGTACAGTAATTATGTAATAAAACTAAACTATTGTTTATTTCCTCAGGTGAATTGCCTAGAATGGCCATATCGTCTGCAAAAAGCAACAATATTAAAATGATATCATTTAACTGTAAACCACAATTTATATCATGCTGCAAAAATAACTCAATGTCATCAATAAAAAGAGAAAATAAAACCGGCGAAATTATCTCCCCTTGACGTAAGCCTACAGCATATTCGAAAAACTCTGAATAACTATTACACACTTTAATACATGATTTAACTTTATTGTACATATCCTTAACAATACGCAATAATTTACCCCTAATACCTGATTTATGTAATTTTAACCAAAGTGCATTTCTATAAACACTGTCAAAGGCCTTTTTTAAAAATCAACAAATACGCAATACAAACGTTTATTGTCGTTAATATATTTCTGAACAATAGATGATAACACAAATAAAGCATCAACAGTAGATTTGCCTTTTCTAAACCCAAACTGGGCATCTGACAGTAAACAATTTTCTTCACAATAGCTATAAATTCTTTTATTTATAATAGATGTAAATATTTTTGACATACAGCTAACTAAAGTTATGCCTCTATAGTTATTTACCTCATTCTTATCTCCCTTTTTATATGCAAAGGAATTATTACTCCTTCAGTCAATTATCCCGGAAAATACCCGCTATCAAGTATTTTATTAAATATATCACATAAATGTGAAGACAATATATCAATCGACTCAATAAAATATTCATTCAATAGAAAATCGTGTCCGTAAGCCTTTCTTCGTTTCAAGGAATTGACAGCATCTATAATTTCATTAACAGATATTGGTCGATCTAAAAAGTCATCAGCATCATCACTAAAATTGAAATCATGAGTTGAGGCAAAATCCTCAGATTCAACATTAACATTTTGAAATATATCATTTCCTAGTTCAGAAAAATATTTGAAAAATGACTCTAGGGAAAGATTATTAGTAACAACATTTTTTCTTTTAAAATATTTCCAAAACTCCTTTGGTTTTGACAACCTTAAATTTTCAATTTCCTTAACTTGCTTGAGGTTATAACAATTTCGTTTTCTCCTCATTATAGCCTTATACTTAGCCTTTAACAAGCATAATTGTTCCCTATTTGTTGGAGATTTAAAACGGTTAAATTTTGACAAAGCATCTATATACAACTGCCTAGACTGTTCACATTCACGGTCAAACCATGACTTGTTATTAACAATATTTGTCTGGCTAAACGAGACAGCTTTTTTAATAGTAACATTTTGACGAAATAACGGATCCGTTACATCATGAATAATAGACGTAAAATTTAACAACATATTATTTATTGACGATCTATTTTGCAAATCGATATTACTAGTCACATTATTTAAAAGAGGTAATTTTGTTTATAAGACTTGATCTAAAATGATTTTTCAAATCTGCAGACCATCTATAGTTAACAAAAGTTTCATTATCATAAATACAATTTTCAATAACAATATTACAATGTAAACTAAAAGAAATAGGACAGTGGTCACTCCATTCGTTAAAATCATGAATAATAAAATCGCTCAGGCTTGAAAAATTACCAGGTTTTGTTAATAAATAGTCAATAACAGACGACCCTAGCCTCGAGAAATACGTGCAATTACCGATCATATGATCACTGTATAAACGACCGTTAACTATTCGAATTCCCGTGCTTTTGCAAAGATCAAAGTAAAACGATTACCAAACGTGTTACATGTTTTATCTGTTAGAGGCCCGAGCTAGGGGTTCATCTGCTACATAATCCTGTAAATCTAGTTCATCATTCAACGTGTCAAATAAAACATAATCATGTTTGATGCCAACACGACTATTACAGTCTCCGACTAAATAGATATCACCATCATTATCAAATTCAAAAATATCATTTTCAATAATTTCAAAAAGAATCTACATTATACACTGTGTACGCAGGAGAATCGTCACACCATAAATAAATACCACCAATATATACATCTGATTCAAATTTAAAGAAGGTTTTATCTAGTTTTAACCATACAATTGTGTCATAGTGAGTGCGTATAATTTGAATACCGTCTTTCAAAGATTCATGATAGTAAACTGCAACCCACCACTTGATCTCCGTGCATTACGATGCTGAAACTTTCTATAAAAGTTAAAAGATACATATCCGTTTAATTCAATATTACTTTTTTGATTTGTCGATGTCTCATACAAAAACACTATATTTATATTTATTTAAGATAGAAATAAAGTCCTTATTACATTTTTTATCATCAGACAGTCCATTAATATTCCACGATAGCACACTCAGATCATCCCCGGCGTACCTCTAGTTGGCGCTGTCCTTGAAAGGTTTCCCGTCAATGAACAAAGTGTCGTAAGAGATCCAGGCTCTTGACCCCTTGTTCCGCGCCTCCTTCATCTTGGGTACGAGTTTTCTACGTTTGTCAAATACTTCCTTCGGGAACTGTTCATGGATAAAGTATGGTGTACTTTTAAGTGCACTACCAGCCCTTCTTACAAGCTCGCGCTCCTTAAATAAGTTGAATTTTGCTACAATCGGTCGATTTTTTCCCGGTCTTTTCTCGCCCATTCTATGAATACGTTCAAATTTCATTTCACTAACCAAATCACTAGTCAATTTCATCTTACTGACTAAGAAGTCACGCACTACAGATTCTGCATTTTCTGTTTCCCCTGGGAGGGCCTCCTCTATATTACCGAACACTATGTTGTTACGCATTGATTGCGATTGTACATAAGAAGTTCATCATTTAGTTGTTTATTTTTAGTTTCCAGCTCCTGTACTTTGGATGAAACAATGCTCAAATTAAAATCTGCACTTTCTACTCTTTCCTCTACAGTACTAATTCTATTGGCAGTCTGAACTTTATCGTCATGTATAAAACCATCTATGCTGTACTGCTCAGATAAAGGACCAGTTAATCTAGTTTCTACTTGCTGGCGTAGTGAGCGCCCTACACGGAAACCCTTAGTTGGTTGGTGTCACCGTGTGTGTGGGATACTGGTGTATATTCAGTTTTTTTTTTGGTTAAATGATGGTATTTTATAACACAAAAGTTCAGTGTTGATGTTATTTTATTTATTTTTTTATAGTTAATTGTAAGTTTTTAAATACAAAATAATTATATAGTTTACATATATATTTTTACAGCTAGTACCTGAATTTTGCTTAAGTTAGTTTTACTTCTTTATTTTTTAAGTTAAGACTTGATGTTATACGTTTAAAATTTTAGATAAGTCTTAAGATGTTGTATGTTTCCAAATTAAAATTAGACTATTAGATGTTTTAAGTTTTGAAATTATTATTAAATGTTTTTATAATTAATTTTCTTAAAGAATTTTGACGAGGAAATGCTATGTTACACATGACCTGTTTTTACCTTAATGGCCTGTATAATTATGTTTCACAGCTTCTCAGCAAACAACCAACTGTGCCACAATTGAAATCTAACAAACAAGCCTTTAATCACACACCTGAAATAAAAACTTTTCCTAATTAATACAATATTTCTTTTAATTTATTACATTCTTCAATGAAACATTAAGAAATATTGATAAAGTAAAATGTTCATTTTCATTTCCTGTATTTTCAATGTAAATATTCATTTTTCATTGCATATTTTCACAAGTGTCTCCTAAATTTAGCCTACACACAATAGACTGTAAAGAATAATAGGGCAATTTCTTTATAATTTCAAGTATTTATAGTCGAAACAGTCCTTTTTAAAGGCATATATATGGGTAAGTGGAATGTTGCATGTCCAGATATGATTGACTAACAATTGTAAAAGTGAGTAATAATTGTCGGAATAGCTCAATCGGTAGAGAACATAGCTCAAGGTTACCAGATTTCAAAAAAGTTTTTATTAATTTTGTTCTGACATGTCAGGAACAACTTGATATTTAAATGTGTTTTTCATTT
>NW_026857376.1:0-20220 GCF_026571515.1 Ruditapes philippinarum
AGAACAAATGAAACATAAAATATGTCACTTGAAAAATGAAATACACATATATCACATAAATGCGTAATGTATTCCTATACTCTAGACAACATAGAAAACATACTAAGTTTTATTCCAATATGACATAATGTAATCAAACTTCTTTAAATTAAAAAAAAAATACAAGAGATATTTATACGTTTATAAACAACCATAATAAAACGGGATATTCTGATTCAATAAACGTACGCGTATAATAAAGATAATTATGTAAATGATGTATTTGTAGCAGTCTAAACATTGTTTGATGGGATTTATTTCGGCACAAATACCTTTTTCCATATTGATAAAAATGATACCAAAGTATGTAATAAATTTCTCTCAACTTAAGTTGGTGTTCGCTATTAATAAAATAAACAATTAATTTTCAGGACAACAATGAATGTAAATAAAGCAAAAATATTTCGTGATTTCATGATTGATTTTATATTTTTGACTGTTCTCATAAAATTCCATTGCTCGAAATTATTAAGATCTTTATTTTATCTTGTTTTAGACTTTTTGTCTAGTTCTTGCTACCTCTATGTAGATTGAAACATTCATATTAACTAAAAGTCAGATTATAAATGAATTTAGTTATAATTTCCAATTTAAGTGTTAAAGCTTTAAGGAAAGAGAGATAATTCGCTTTGAAATAATACCTACTACATTGTATTATTATTGACATAGTTTAAAAATCATATCTTAACCCTACTCAATTGTATACATGTAAGTTACATTTTTATGAAGTTTTCGATTGTGCAGGTAATATCCGGGCTTTTAAACTAAACTTTAATTCCAAATTGATTTGCAGTATTTGTAAACCAAGTTTAATAAATTTGCCAATCTTGGTCTGACAAACACTTTTTATTTTGACCACAATTCTTCGAATGTATTCGATATATATTTCTCAAGTGGGTATATATCCTTCTCTGGCAAATTTTAAAAGTCTAAAGGCCTCTACTCCATTCATGCCAAAGTCTTCTCGTAACATCTTCTCCGAGAGACCTATCAGTATCATGCCATCAATCATATTGTTTCTAAACGTCTCAGCATATTGACCAAGGTTTAGAACTTTTAGGTATTCAGTCACTTCATGAATAGAAAGACTTTCAACATTCATAACTGTATTCTTAGAATGTCCGTATTTCAATTTTCTATTCGCTCTTTCTGATGTGGGAACTCGGGGTGGTTCCTGTGGATATGTTTCGTGACTGACAATTGTTGGAGTTAATGTTGCTCTAGGAATATCGTTGTTATATTTTGAATTTACTTCTGTTTTCTGACGGGATGAATGTTGAGCGCTACAACTTTGTTTTTCATCAGGATAATCTGGTGTTGGAATATATGTGAATTGAGCAGATTTAGGAAAACCAAATCTTGGTGCAGGCGTTGGTGCCTTGCCAACGGCCGATTTAATTTCGTCTTTTTCTTCTCTCCGATCATAAAGTGGTTCGAGTGAAGATTTTTGCGGAACATCAAAATAAGACGATTTGTTTAAATCAGACTGTGTATTGTATGTAGGTGTAATGTACATATTGCTCACTTTTTCGGATAATTCTGTTGTATCCGAATCTCGTTTTATCTGCGAATTAGATTTAGGTACATCTTCCGGTAAAGGTGGTAAAGGTCTTGCGTGAGTGGCAAATTTGGTATCTTTATCTGACTTTCGATCACTTCTCAGTGGGACATGAAGATGTGGACGGGATTTTAAAGGCGGACCTTCAACTAAGCTTATGATGCTTGAATACGATTTAGGTTCAGAGTATGACATCTTCGTAGTGGAATGTATAGTCGTCGGGTCATATTCCGCAATATCTGACAATGAAAAGAAAGATTAAGGAAAACGATGTACTTTTTGAAATGTAGACACAACACAGATAAAAAACAACATAAAAATACTCGTCTTTCCGAGTTTCACAGATCAACCTCGACTTTGAACGCTTTTAATAACATATCTATATTTAACAAATTCATTGCAGCGAATAAAATAAGTATTTCATGATATTGCTGGCATACTTGGTTAAATTAAAGTAAATAAAATTACGCTCTTCTTAATTTAACACATAAGTTTATTTGTCCGTTATCACATCTTTCATTTGACTGCAAATTTTCAATATGTTTATACAATGTTAATTGCATTACATAATGTAAACTATGACTCTGATAGTAAAGTTTTGAAGTGAATTTGAAAAGTATGATTTTAAGTTTTGTAATACGGACTGGGATTTCCAAAATGCTGATCATATTCAATAGATGAGCATTTGTACAGCAAATTGTCGAAGTACACTCTCCATCTATCAACAGATTGACCTTTGAGCCCAGTTACCAACGAGAGTCTAAGTTGTGACAGGTATAAGGGTACATGAGTCACATCTGAACAAACTTGACCTGTAAAATACAAGATAGTTAGCCTTTGTTATCAGCTACGGTAATGATAAATAACGAAGTTAAATGTCGTATAAATATTTGAACTTTTGTAACATTTGATCTAATAATCGAATGGAATTGCTTTTTTCTCTCAATATTGTCGGAAGATATTTGAGTAAGACTTAGGTAGTTTCAGCTTGTAAACAAAAACTGTCTTATTAGTTTTTCGTCTAGTACAGAAAATACCAAAAAGTTATAAGAGACAAAACGTATGTGAAAAATAATCATGAATATTTCATCAGTGAAACTTAATTTTATTTCACATATATGCCCTTTGATTGTATATATAATTTAGCGATTATATTGTAATCAATCTTGAAAATCCATCAACTATCAAGATATAGAAACATCCTTGTCAGAATATTGCAATATGTTACAGCATTTCAATCAGATACTTAAGAGGATACTCAGGCAAATTGATGACAAAAAATATATAAATGATATTTTGCACTCAAACCACGCTAAAATGACAAAGTCCCAGCAAAAATTGATGTATAATTTCTATAGATTTTGGATATGTTGAACGAAATAAGACGCCGACAGCAACACCGAGTAGTATTAAAACAAGTCCTGTCATGTGACGTGAACAAACCTGGAAGTTACAATAACAGATATTGTGGATGTTGTATGATCGAAACAAGTCTAAGTAATTCATTTGACATGTTCTTTTACCTTTCGAGGGTTCACTGTAACAGCTATTATGAAATCTTTACGCTCTAACCTGACCTGCGAGGGTCAAGTTAGGAAACAACCATTTTATTCTTTAAAAAATTTTGTTCCTGTGACTGACTAGTTTATTCAGTTTGAGGTCATTTACAGATCAATGAATGAAAAATTCAAAACGAAAAATTGTAACTTTTTCCTGTGTACCCCTTTAAACTATGTACCTTAAAATACCTACACATTCACACATTCAATACGTTAAACACCTACCGTCTATGATAGTGTTGGAAAGTAAATAGACTTCGTCAAAACGTTTTGTGAGTTTCCAGGCAGGTATGTCGTTTGTATTGATGCTCTTGTTACAAACTGTAAGCACACGGTCAGCTGGAAACTGTACCAATAATGGCAATCTGTTAGATCGTAGTATGTTGTAAAAAGAAGTCTCTGCTCCGGCTTAAAAAGGCATGCTCCAATTAAAAATGTAGATGCAATCATACATTTTGTTTATAAAACATATCATTAAAAGAGTATTTGAAAGGTTATTGAAAGAAATCATATTATTTATGATATTATTTATATAATTATTATTTCAACTGAAAGCTCACGGCAGCATGCTTTTCCTGAAGAAACGATAAGATATCTTATACAGCAAAATATAGTATAATTGAAAAAAGCAAATATATTTAGCCGCAAGTCAATTTTGTTATTATTAAAGTAGAAATTTTCGTATTCAGGACAAAATGAATATTTTCAATATAGAAATATTATCTGCACGGTCTTTATCGTACTTAAATATTTTTTTCAAAACAGATATTTTTTACCTATCCCATTTTTAATCACGCATAATTTTTTACTGTAGTCCTCGGGGATACTCAACAGTTTTTGCATACCCTGCAATGTGCTTTCTGCAACCACACGCTTCTGTCTAGATACCGCGTTTATCAACATTACCTAATATAAACAATATACAATGTGAAAAGTAAAGTCAAGAAGGAAGCGAGTCACTCAAACAAAAAAACTATCGACAAGGAGCCAAGTAGGAAACTAAAGAGGAGAGGACACGCGTGATAAAACATTTGACGGGATGCTCTGCGAGGAAGAATTGCATTCAATTAAGGCATCCACCAACAAGACATAGCAACATAAGACAACCGGAAAGGAGACCAGCAGGATACCAAACAAAAACAGGACAGGACACAAATGCAATGCACGAACGAGGTTATTAAATAAATCAGAAAGATATCATAGAAACCGACAAGGAAGTTAAAAAATCTGTCTGTTTGATTGAGACTTGTCATAATGGACAATGAATAAAAAATGGATCTTAACATGTTGGCAACAACTTAAGTAGTATTCAATTTAAACACAAGTAATAATAATGTCATCAAAAAATCCCTTTATTTTTCAAATATGCAAATTTCAAAACGAGTAAACTAGAACATAAGATAAATAAAAAGGATAAATAAAGATAAATTAAAAGATTAAAAAAAAAGTAATAAAACCCACCTGTTCTCGATCGAAAGTGTCCTCGATAATGTCTCCACAAAAACCTTGTGTTACCATAACTACCACAGGGAGTTTATTTTGGTATAAGTCAAAAAATCTTCCAATGCTGTAACTTACATCTTCGATTTGAAACTGCATTTTGAAGAAAGTCTTACATTTACCTACATATATTCCATTTATATTATCTTAATTACTTCAATAAGCCTGTTGATCATTTATTTCTTCCTCCTTTCAGTTGTGTGTGTTTATGAAACTCGCCATCTCCGCATGAAATACCAAAATATTCACAAGCATTATCTATGTCTTACACTATCTCAAAGAAAGTCCACAATATATTTCTAAAAAAATACATTTAAACGTTTCTGATTTACGATGTAACGTGTCAGTCAGTTGTTATTAAAACGAAAACGTTTGATTTTATTTTGAATTAAAAAAAAAGAGAAACGAGTGAGAAGTAATATTATATATGTGAATAATCTCAACAAAGGAAATTGTAGACAGCTTTAAAACCTAAGTGTACTTGTTAAACAAATCGAACGATAAAGACCTTTACAATGTGTTCTATATGTTAGATTTCAAATCGATTCAGAATGTAATGTTAAATGTTAAAGTCACTTCCTTGATAAAATATACATATCTATGCATTTTCTAACATGAATAAAACAATTTGTACGGACCTATGTGGGGTTTTTTTTGAAAATATTTGTCGGTAGTTAAGGTATGATAATATTTATCGCTCACAATACGAATTTTGCCAACACGTTCAATGTTAAAACGTTACCTACACCGTAACAAGCAATCTACTATTATTCATGTTTGATTGCTATATGGTGATAGGAAACTCCAAATTTACGCACAAAATCACATACATATATCTCCTTACACCGTTATGTGAGTGCGGAAAAACGAAAACTGATTTCCACTATTTTTTGAATACCTAAGTTTTAACATATATAGACAAAAGCTATTTCAAAGTCTTAACAATTTCAACATTACTCTTAATACTCATGGCAACCCAAATATCTCTGATTCATTCAAGTATGTACATATATACATATCTGAAACAAAACTGGTCTAATTGTGAGACAGACCACCTTTCCACTTAACTAGACCAGTTTTGCTACTTCATTATGTTTTGCTGCTACAATATCGCATTTTATCAGTACTTTTCAGTCTATTTTGATTGCTATATAGTTTCATACTTCTTACACATTTTCGCATCTTTATTTTTTCCAAAATCTTTATTGTCCCGATTTGTCATAATTTTTTATACAGTACAAACTCGACACAGTATAAAAATACACTTTAAATGAAAATAATTTCATAAGACTTAGTCTTTCGGTTCTAATCATTTTCTTGAATATAAAAATAGTTGATTATATTGTATTTGTATATATTATATGTTTAAGCTAAGATTTAAAAATAGTTTGAATTGGTTGAAAAACAATTTTTAATTTGCTATGGGCCACTTTTTCTTCAGTTCGTTACTTTTGTGTATTTGTAATAAATGTGAAAATTGAATAAAAGAAATTAAATATAATTAGTTAGGAATTGGACTTGGCGTGAAGAAATGGCTTTCTGCAGCATATCCCATGCATGCTCAATTGGATTTAAATCCGGGACCTCGCTGGCCAATCCATGCGGACCATAGTAGCCTCCTCAAGATATCGATATGTGATGTAGGCTCTGTGTGCACGGGCGTTGTCATCAATATGAATGAAATCAGGGCCGATTGCGCCATCGTACGTGCGAACATGGACTTAAAAGATTTCATTGAAGTACCTTACTATCGTCAGTGTACCGTTTTCAATGATTTGTAGGCCAGTTTTCCCCTGAGCGCTCATAACCGCTCACACCATGACTGAACCCCGCCAAAACGGTCGTGTCTTGCAACGCATGCTGGAGCTAAGCGTTCATTTGGACTTCTCCAAAGCCTAGCCCGTTTGTCGGTGAAGTCCACATAAAACATTGACTCATCAGTGAAGAGGACCGGGATCCAATTATTAACTGTCCATGTGACATGAGTCTGCGCCCATTGCAAACGCTCTTGAATATAGCGTTGTGTCAATAGAATGCGAATTGCTGGCCTTCGTGACGTCAACCCTGTTTCTAACAGTTTGTGTGCTTACAGGTACACCAGTTGCATTCTCGAAGTCGTTAAGTAAGGTCGTAGCGTTCGAGAACCGTTAGCGCCTGGCCTGAAGGACAATAAATCGGTCCTGGGCTTGAATCGTTGAACGTTCCGGACCTCCAGCGTGGCCCTGCAAGACATTTCCATTCATTTGGAATCGGTTCAACACCCTGGAGACAACATTCTGGGATACCCCAAGGACATGGGCAACGTGCCTTTGTGAACGGCCACACTCCAACATTCCAATACCCATGTTCATCTCATCTTTAATAAGACGACGTTTGACCTGTCGATTTGCCATAGTTTGTTTATTTCGAACATAGTTTTTGAATAAAACGAGAGAGGTCTTGCTGCTTGTACACGTTTAAGTGAAAGCACACGGCCATAAAGCACCAAATTTCCATGGTTATGCTTTTCCAGGTGCCTATCGTGCAAGGTTTACATGACAAATCGATAACTTAAGAACACGACTTTGAGGTCCCCGTACAGGTGTATCGTTAGCGAAAATATGATTTTAATATGACGATAATAAGACCGAAATATGCAATGTCAAAAAGGTGTTCCTTAGCAAATTTCATCGTTATTTCAATCATAAGTTTTAAGCATCATACAGCTGCAGTAAACATATCAAATGAACATATACTCGTATATAAAAGTTGTCTCTGATAAAATAAAAATTGTAAAATCCAAACAGAAGGTGAAGATCAAAACGCCTTTGATTAGAATAATAAATACAGATTTAAAAGCATATCGACAATATTTGGTTATTCATAAGACCAAATGGTATGGTGTTAAACATGGCTCTTCGGAATTGATCTTCTCGAATTATTTAGCCAAGTAAATTACATCAAATTATAAATCATACCTTTCCAGGCATGGCTTTCTGAAAATCTGAATAATGAAGACGAAAGTAAAAGGTGTTGAATCAATGATCCCGACGTACTAGAATAGTTCTATATCACTGAGATGATAAAGTCAATGGTGATTTTTATAAACTGCAAAACTGCTATTAAAACCTGCTGTTGTGGAAAAAGCGAAAAACCTGGAGGGTAATGCTAACAATATTAAAAAAGCGAAAAGTGCAGATTCGGTTTTATTGAGTCGGACCATGAGATATTATAAAAGATTTTTTTACGTTTAGACAAAACCCGTTTTTAATACTCACAAGAGTGAAGTACCTGAATGTGTAAGCCACTACTTGTTTTAAATCAAGAGCAAAGTCGCGCTTAATACCGTAAAGATGGTGATATTATCCCTAAGAATGTGTGAAGGTCCGTGAAAGAGGAACAAGAGACCTCCGTTACAAAGTATATACATATATCAGATAATGTGATATTAAAGAAACAATGACTTATACTAGAAGAATGTCAAAAGAAAGTTACTGCTTTCCTAATCTGAAATCTGTCAATCAAATACATGTATGTAATTCTGGCATTCAGGAAACATATTTGAAATGGTTTCTAGTAATTGGGTGTGGGGGTTATCTGTAGACCGAACTATCTTAAATCAGCTTTGCATTTAGAACTTATCAACTAATATATGTCCAAACTGTGCAGAAGTTGTTGCAATAAAAGTAAGTACTCTAACAATTGTTTCATCGAATATATATGAATTGCCTATACAATAAGCCCAAAAGAGCATCAACTTTGAACAATTTCCACTGAAGTAAAATTCAACATTGAACCTTCTCAAACTGAATCATTTCTTACGCTGCATCCAAGTTATTCTTTAATTTTAACTGAAAACTCTACATTTTAAATACACACTTGTCATTTTGTAGACAATCAGTCTTTTTAAATCATTCTCTGGATCAAGATATGAGAAAACTCGTCAAGTAATGTACTGACGGACTAGCATTGAATTGGTTTACCTGCTTCTCTCACCACCACTATTAGAAACAAATCTAAATTCTTTGCCACGTGAAATTAAGCTTAAATCATTTGTTTAAAAAACAAATTTTAATCCCATTTCCGGTTTTATGGCGCCTATCATTTAAAATGTCATAGTAAAACATGATAAAATAGATCAACAAGGAATGACGGCGTTCAATTAACGCAACCCTTATACGACCCAGCAACAAGAACCAGAATGAAAAGGAGCCCAGGAGGACTCCAAACAAGATCAGGACAGTTACCGACTTTTTATGAACATCGGTTTCAAAAAATATATCTGAATCGGAAGACATGTATTTTAGGATTTTCTACTGTATACTTTGTACAAAAATCCTGTTTGTTCGCCATCCTATTTTCTTGTCTTGTCTTCGACTATGCCATGAAGGAAACCTGTAATTTGAAAATATATGTTGCAACAATTCTACATTAAATGCTCCGTATTATACGTATGTAAAATATTGAAATATCTGAAAATGTGCAATGGAATCTCAAGTTTATCCAACTGAAAATTCAAAACACATATTCTTTTGTTTTAGATTGAACTGCCTTTTGATTTTATTTTCATGAAATACAATATGAATTTAATCATATGTGTATTAAATATTACAGTTTACTGACCAGTAAGTACTAATTTCTCAGTGACTGACTATTTATACAAAATGATTTCTGAATCTTGTCTAAATGATATAATGTTAATGCAGAATACCACTAATGGGCACTAAAAGAAACTGTAAAATTGACAACGTTCGACCGTTATCCGCTTTAGAAGACACCTCTTCGTAAAATGTAAACAAACTTAACCGTATTGTTTACAAATAATGGATTATTTTTCCTCATCTAAACTTTGCTATTAAAAGGGCTCGTTTTCAGAAATGAGGAAAATCTAAATAATCTGTAATATCATCATTATAAAATATGTTTTCTCGTTAATTTTTGGTAAGAAACAAAAAGTTACATTCAGCTAAAAATCTACATAGGTCAAATGATTGTTTCTACACAAAATTCATGGAATATGTATGAAATTGTTACACTACCCCACCCATTTCAACGGGTGTTTGGCAATTTTCCTACATAGAGAGCGATATTTAAAAAATCCCTAAAATTTCCAAAAATGTGAGTCTGTTTTCAAAGTTTCCCTTCACAAAAGTATTTTTGTTGATCTTGTTAAATATTTTTCGCGTCTAGTTTTGATTTTATTACACTTATAAAATATCAGGTATCATATTTGTTATTATATTTAGCATTTTTTTGCCGATTTATACCTTCAATAATTATATAATTGAAATCGAACCATTTTCTTTCCTTAAGGGATCTGAGAGATACCTAAATAATGTAAGAAACAATTTGTTGCCCCTTCTTGGGTTTGAACCCACGCCCCTCAGTTTCAAAGTAGCAGTTGACAGTAATTCTTGTCTATTTGAATACTCTTCAAAGCGGAGGTAATACATTAGGGGTATACTACCTTAAACAATATTTGATATTTTTTCATTAATCCAATAAATATAAAACGACGTAAGGGGAGCAACTCTTTGCACTTTGCAATGGGAAGATGTTACTTCTTAAAGCACCTGTTAAACTACCTTATGCCATTTTGCCTTAAACGGTAATTTTACGCGTTTAAAAGTTTTCTTATCTGAATATATTAATTTTAAAAATGCAGTTTATATAATTTAAACCTAAACAAAATGCATATTCATGATTTTTTCATGGTTGGTTGTTATTGTTTTCATAATTTTTTTATTACAAATACTTTCTTGAAAGCATCATGCTAATCGTTTTGTTACAACACTCGAGCGTTCTTCGTGGAAGTTACCAGTACTTGCGACACGCGTGTAAGAGTGGCTGTAACACCATTAATGCTCGAATCTACCATCCCTCTATTACTGTTAGGTCACCAATACACTCTGATTTTCATAAGGTAAGATTTTCATTTTTTCTTATAATAAAAGACAGAAATAATACATTGATTGGTATTTTAAACAAGTTATGCATAAGTGGTGAAAGTATGAAACTGTATAAAACTGATAATTTATCGATCATTTGTCATTTTTAACACACTGGCAAAAATATACTAGTACTATATACAAAAAACCGTTGAGGGTATTATTTTTATTGGATGATATGCACGTATATATTGTTGATGTTTCTTTAATTGACATTGTTTATTTTTAAAATTATTAAATAGATAATTACTAGAGATTGTTCTTCCGTTTTCAGTTTCAGGTTGCAAATAATGTGTTGTTGAATAAAATGTGTCTAGTCTATGGCAGACATACAGAACAACAAAAGACCATAAAACACCCTACATTGCAGTTTCTGTATCTATGTTCCCTAAAATGCACTAGTAGGAGACAAATATTCTATGAAATCTTTCTCTTACCTGTTTTTTATCTAACCGCAGGGGTGGGGGGGGGCGTCCGTGGCCGAGTGGTTTAGGTCGATGACTTCAAACCACTTGCCCCTCACCACTGTGGGCTTGAATCCCGACAGGGACTTTGGATTCTTTCATGTGAGGAAGCTATCCAGCTATCTTACGGAACGTCGGTGGTTCTACTCAGGTGCCCGTTCGTGCCTGAAATAATGCACCTGAGGTCTTCCTCCACCAGTAAAGCTGGAACGTCGCGATATGACCTATACAGTGTCGATGTGACGTTAAACCCAAAACAAACAAAATAACCGCATGCGATGATACCTCATGGATTTGTATCATTTATTGCCTCACTGGGTGTGAAATTTCCACCTGAATACTATCTTTATTGTATTTTTTTTAGTTTATTTTAACATTGTCATTATATGTTATTAAAACCTATTTGATTACTGAACATTGTAGGTAAACAAACAATCATTTATGCATTTGAAATTGGAGATTTACCGAATGTGGATTAAATTTCAACCACAGTCAACTATCGTTATCTCGACATCGCTTTTCTCGATATTTCGTTATCTCGATGAAATTTTGAAAGTCCCGATTTTCTTCCTTCTTTATCTATATTGGAAATATTTGTTTATCTCGATATTTCTATTTCGATATTTTCAGTATCTCGATGTAAAATTTCAGCCCCAACAGTTATTTTCACATTATTATCCTTTGTTTATCTCGACTTCGTCCGTTCCCTTCAGACGTGTGAAAAACACAATCTAGACGATAATTGCTCAATTAATAGCGCGTGTCATAATGTCGATTATGTTTGTAACAAGTTTAGCTGTTTTTATAAAAGTTTATTCTATTTAGCGTGTTGATTGACTTATGTCCACAATGAGTGAATTTTACATTCTTTTTAAATATTCGAACACTGTATCAATTCATTATGACTTTAAATGTAAATGAAAAAGTGAAAGTATAGAAACGCTATCGTTGCAATATTGTTTCACAACATCACCACCAAATCAATCAGCGGTGAAACAATCTTGAGAAAGACCCGATAAATAACCCGGGAGGATATCCGGATCAACCATATCCGATATCCGATTCACTATATTGGTGTATTACTGAGTAAACCTCACTATGTGTTTTTATCACAGACACCCGTACTTCCGCTGGTAAACATCCGCTTATGTTACTTTGTTAAATATTGACTAGGCCTATGAAAACAAGACATGGGGATATTATAGTTCATTTGACATAAGGTATGCACATGTCTTTTGTAAAAATCAGTTTCGCCTTGTTCTAACCCTAATATGTTTATCTCGACATAACGTTATCTCGATATTTTTTGGACGGTCCCAATGACTTCGAGATAACGAGAGTCGACTGCAATTGCATTTAAAGTTAAACTATTTACACAACTTATGACACTTATTTCAGTAAACTACTGTACATCAACAACGAAATACCATTATTTAGGATTCGAATTACACTATGATAGCAATGGGATAAACTTTACATTAAAACCTGCAAGTTGAAAGTGAAGACGAACTCTTCAAAGTAGTCCCTGATTGTTTATATTTTTATTGTTACTCACCATTCGTACCTAGAACCATCCTAATATTAATTTAACAAGTGATAGCCCGAAGGAGCGAATTTTTGGTCATGTTATCCATGACCCAACTCCCTCTCGCCAACATTTACCTTTTTTAAATCGAGTACCCAAATATTTGAGCACCTACTGTATCCATGAACTAACCTTGGAATGCTATGATACCTACCTATAGCAAAGATAGACGCAGTTAAATGGAAACTACTAAAACAATTTCAAAACGTCGTTCAAGACAGTGATAATCAAGATTATGAAGATCCTATTTTACTTATATTCTAAATATGCCTATTTTGACTAAAATTATTATTCACAATAGCACATTAACAATCTAAATCTTAATTAATGCTTTCAAGCAAGGGCAATATTATCGTGTTTGAGTCGAATGCCATATAAACCCAAGCAATTTACTAAAACAAGACAGATTATGGTCAACTTTCAACCAACAAGTAAATATTTTAGATTTCAGTTATTCACGAAAATGAACGAATAGATTGCTATTTATATTTACTTACTTTTCTTTACCCGTAGATTTATTTTGATATGTATGACGCAAGGAGCTGTATTCATTTATTATTATGTAAATCACTTAAACTACTTTAACACAGTTTATGAATTTTCAACTTGTTATTTGCGCATCATTCCACGATATGAATACCGCTATGCGTTTTGATTTTAATATAAAAACATTTTAGTCTATACCCAACATTTCAATGAATATTACATTTCAAATGCAAATATCATTAGATTTTCGACTAACACTAACTCAATTATATAGTAAAACATGAAAATCATTACTATACTATTTGCATACATTCTAGTACCATTTTTGACAGTTTTAATTTTTGTTGAGAGGGTTCATTTACAGGTAATAAATGTAAATGGGGATTTAACAATTGTCGGATTATTCCAAGTGCACAAACCAGAAGGGGATTCATGCGGAATAGGCCTGAGCGTTGCGTCTGTAATGACGTCAGAGGCAGTGAAATGGTACATTGAAGGATTAAACCAATATGGCAACCTTCCTTTTAAAATTGGTGGGCATTTTTGTATTATATCTTAAAAATCATTTTTTTATATATTTTAAGAGTCTATAGACACACTTATGGTTTACACTTAGGTTAGAATGGTAATAACTGTCTGGACTTAAAAATAAGATGCCTTTATTACACCGAAATTGGAAGACATAATATTTTTCTTAATATCATTGCATATATCTTATTGTAACAATCTTTATTTGAAATTAGTCAGACAATATTATTTGTAATGTAGTTGCTCGTGCTGTTGATGAACCTGTTTGTTCTTTCATATAAGATAAGTAAAGGTTTGACACACAAGTCAGTGAAATCAAGTCTTGATTAAATGGGTCTTAGTCAAATATTTTACACTTAGATATACCAATATACATGATTTACGTTTATTTTATGCAAGTTTGATTCTTTATCTTTACTCTATGCTACATCATCACAAAATAAATAATAGTATCATCAACAATTTTTTTTGAAATTTTTATGTTTTCTGATTGAAATTCATTATTTTACCCTTTTTTCGAAAAATATTTTTTTCTGACATTTTTTATTAATTATGAGATTGTTTTTCAACCTGACTCATATAAGGGTTAATACTGTATTTTCTTCTCACTTCTCATTATTTTAATCATCATTTATGTATGTTTATTTCTATGTATTTTCATTCCCAGGCGATTTGTGAAATTAAATATATTTGAAATATATAGTCATCTATGTTAAAATGTTAACATATCGTATATATCTATAACATTATAGGCTTCGAAGGGCATGGAACGTGTGGTCTGGTGAGCAAAGCATCTGAGATTTCAATCAAACTGATGAACAAAGCGCTTACCAATAACAATATCCTAGGTAACTAGTCAAGTTTGTAGATTTTGGGTGTGCTGACTCAAACTAGTTGAGCAAAACACATGCATTTCTCAGACACAACTTGAAAATACATTCTTCTTAAATCATGCATACAGCTAACTTTCTATAATTTAGTCATTTCATGATAAGTGTCGTAAAGTGTCAATCACTTCACATGTTACATAACAAACTATCAATGACAATAAACATATACACCAAAGAAAAAAAAGTAAGACCACACTCTAGTGCAGATTTACCCTTCACTGAGCTTGTATAAGTGTCGTTCGAAACCAAATTATAACCCTATAACAGCAGACGATCATTAGATAGATCTGTAAACATGTCAAAACATGAATCCTGTGCGTTATCGACAAGATGTTCTAATATGTTGATGTGACTCTCTAACTATATCTTTTTTCATTCTTTTAAAATGGATTTTTCAGTTATACATACATAAACCTGATCTATGTAGCGTGACTATTTTTCGCTATAAATTTTAAATTTTCATGCGTCAATAAATCGTTATCATGCATTTTAAATTGATTCACAACTAAGGTTTTTGGCTGATATAAACTAAGTATTTTAAACCGATGTTCACTCACATAAATATAAGGTATTCAGTCACGTTCGAAATAATGATCGTTCGTTGTTGTTCATATAACTGCGCGTTTGAAAGATCAGCTTTTCAAATTGAAAATTATTGTTTAGGCTTAGATGTCCGAAAAAACATTGAATTGCCAAACATCTTTATCGGCATTGAAGCAGAGTCTGTCAATATTTTGAATTTTTATCTTGAAAATTATCACAGTCATTCACCGTATTGGCTTCTTTTTTGTCTCAATTTAAGGAGTTATTGGCCCTGAATTCAGTTCTGAAGCAGAAGCTATTTCACCCATTCTAAGCTCAGTTACAAAGGAGAGTCGTTTAGTACAAGTGGGATTTTCAACCAATGCAGCACGGCTTGGAGACGCTAGAAAATATCCGAACTTTGTGCGAGTCGTTCCGAATGATGACGTACAAGTTGAGGTACGTTATTATCACCATCATCATCATCATTTTTTCATCATTTATTATTTTCATTATAATTATTATTATCATTATTATTGGTGTTGGTGGTTTAGCCGTTTATTTCGATTCCGGGAAAATATGTAATAGAAAGAGCATCGAAACGCGAGGCTATCTTATTTGTACGGGGGGCATAAAGCAGATTGCGGAGTGTTTTGGTGTTCTTTTTCTGTTGTATCACATGTTGTATCATAGCCAAAAATAACAAACACGATCTCTGTTGTCACAACAGAAAAACGTAACCAATGAACGAGGATCTGAATATTATTTTGTTATTGATATCTGTTTCCCTGCCGTCACAATAAGTAAACCCCCAAAACATGAGCCAATCAATCAATGCTCTGGAGTGCGGGTAGCTAATGCCTGCACTTCAGTAAACGCACTGTGCATGTATATGATTTAACTCTAACACATTTTCAACAAAAAGGTCCCTAAATTATGATACAAGTTAAATATGTTATGCGTTCTGCCACCAAACTAAGACTTTTTAGAGCTAATGCATGTGTTCACGTGTATTTAACAGGTGATGATCAAGACGATGAAATCTCTCGAATGGAACAGAATTGCCATCATCTATGTCAACGATACTTACGGTCGGGATGCTAGCAACCGTCTCATTTTGAGGGCAAACGAAGAGAGTATTTGTACATCTATGAATAGCGCTATCCCGGTAGAAACTAGTGGAACTTTTATTTCCTCTTTGTTAAACGACATTATTTACGGTACCAGGGACAGGTCAGCTATAAATGGAATAGTTTACATAGGTTCAAGTTTATTCGCTCGTTCTATATTTATTGCTTTAGAAAATACGGGCTTTGCATCCGTTCCTATTTTCATGTTGTCGGAAGGTACTAATATGCAGACTACAATGTTCAAACATCATAGTGGGTTGACGATTAAGGCGTCAAAAGGGTCTCTTGTCCTTGCACCTAACTATAAGGAAATCACTGAGTTCGCGTCCCATTGGAGGTCAATATTCACAAACAAAACGTATTTTGAAAAGGAAGTTATGACCAACCCTTGGCTAATGGAAGTATATTATGAAATCACAGAGTGTGATAGAAGAAACTGTGAATTTACGGCACTGACAGAGAGTGATTATACCAATGCGTTTGAAGCACAAACGTTATACGTGCAGTATGCCATTATTGCTGCTCATACACTTGTTAAGGGGACAAGAGAACTTTACGATAAGCACTGCCCTTCCCCTGTATTCTGTGATACTTTTAAAACAGAATATCGTTCTGGCGACCTAGTTGATATTCTAGCAGAAATTAAGATTGACTTTGAAAAAGACTTTCTGTGGAAGTAAGTTTTTTTGTATACATACAAACATAACAATCTTTCTCCTATAATATGCTAAGCAATAATTGCCAATATTCACAAATAAATGCGTTTTTAACAATTTTATAGGCATTTTTAAAGCATCATATATTAATGTATGCGAACTATGTGTACCGAAGTGCTTCATGAACATATACGAAATGCTACAAACATATTTCTCATTAAACGTTATTAATAATTGTAAACAGTTAAATACTTCAAGATGATCCTCATGTCACTCTGTTAATACGTTTGTATTGCAGATTACCGTCATTATCAGACCGGAAGCTTCAACTAAACAGCACGGAAACTCAACACAAGGACCTTTACCTATACGATGTTTTCAATTTCCGCAAGAAAAATGAACTTTCTTCTGATTTTGAGCTGATAAAGGTAGTTTTATTTTAAAGAATCTATACTAATCTACAATAGTCTACAAAAATTTAAAGTACAATATTAATATATTGACCTGATTGAGAAATTGTGTCCGCCACCAAGCGTTAACGGATACTATAGAAAACAGTATACTTATAATACTTATCGGTTATTAAATGTAATTTACAAGGTTCGTTATTTTGCAAATTTGTTAAATACGATAGTCGGCTAGAGTTTAGAGAATTAATTGTTATATGCAACCACGTCGGTAGACTTTGGGAGCATAATTCTTATATCCTGTCTGTAAATCTGTCAACCTGTTGAAACCTTTGCAATTACATATTTGTTCCATAATCCTACCTTTTCACGAAAATAAAGTATTGGTATGGTCACTAAGGAACATAAACATTTAATATCATATTTACAAAATTCACTCCAAAATCCACTTCAAATCAACGTTATCATAAAACAGATTTTGAAAAGGGCAATATTCTACATTAATTTTGTCATCTTTTGATATTAGTCATTAGTTATAATAGTAATGCTATTGCTTTTGTAGGTGAGTAATCACTTAGATAACGACATAACCATAAACAAAGAGGAGTTTAGAGACTACACGATCAGTGGCGAGGAGCTAGTTTGGCCTTACGTACGAAAGGCGCAATGCAATGTTAATACAAAATGTGCCGAGTGCATCAATATTGAAAAACTACATGAAAGTATCATATTTGAAACAGGAGACATCTATATTGTGGGTGTCGTGCCAGTTTTTGATCGTGACAGCACCTCCAGAGATGGTTGTGGAAATATACGTGTAGTCAGCGGATATCAAACAGTTGAATCAATAAGATTTGCTGTGAAGAAAGTCAATACGAAAACCGGCGATTTTTCTGGCTTCTTTCCCGGTTTAAAAATTGGCCTAATTGTTTTGAACTCGTGTAACGATCCTGTCATAATTCAACGGAAGATTCATACACTTATTCATAATGGCGTAAAAATGGCAGACGGATCTGTTATAGATCTTCATAACAGAATATTAGGATTTATTGGTGATATAGAAAGCAGTATAAGCATTGCTGTGGCAGAATTACTGTCAAGATTACAATTTGCACAGATAAGCTTTGCTTCTACAAGTCCCTTGCTCAGTGATAGATCTAAATATCCATATTTTATGAGAGTTGTTACTCCAGATGATGCCCAAGCAAGAGCTATAACTGAAATTATTAAAAAGCTCGAGTCTAACTATGTTCAGATTGTTTATAGCACTGGCGCATACGGTGAAGCAGGGAAGGATAAAATTAAAGAGGAGGCGTTCAAAAGCAAAATATGTGTGGTCCAAGAAATCCCCGTAGAGGAAACTGGGAGTGCATTTGAAATATTTGAAAAGTTGCGGCGGTTCACACATGCACGTTTGGTTATCATTTTTCTACAGTCCCACCGATTAGCTTCTGTGGTATCAGCCTTAATCTCGCAAATTGATAAAAGAGGAGAATTCATGTTTATTGGATCTGAAGCATGGGCTCGAAAGCGAGATCCATTGAAAACAGACAATAAGCAAATTCTTCTTGGTTCTTTTACGCTATCCCTTGAAATGTATGAAGACAACGAATTACGAACGCACATTCAAAATCTCATCCCAAAACCTTTTAATCAGAACCCATGGTCAACATTGTATCTACAAGAGAAAAGGAATTGCTATTATGATTTAAGTTTTGATAAGACAAAAGTTGAGATGTGTTCTTTAGATAATGACGACAGCTCTGGTACAGATTTTACGTTGGACTCCTGGGCAACATCCGCCTATATTGCAACAAAGGCACTTCTAATGGGAGGCAATGATTTTCTAACAGACAAATGTAGTCAAAACACGAATACACTTTGCGAAGAATTCAGACAAAATACGAAAGGTACATGTAGTTTTTTTAATCAAAATTACATTTATATTGTAAAAGAATGAATCGTCATACGACATTCCATTCAAAGATTTTATTATTTGAAGTTTGTTGCAATATTTATATAAAAGAAGAGCCAAGTTTGCTAGTTTATCTACAAATATGCTATCTGCTATCTTCACTGTCACGTAGAACATTTTATAACAGGTGTAAAGTTGTACATTAAACCTTAAATCTTTTATGTATTTATTTATTTTTTATAAAAGAAATATCACCACGGGCTTATAAAGCCTAATGGAAGTTTACCATTACTCTGACACTTATATAATTCATATTTGAGAACGACTGTATTATGAGTACAATAGATTTTTGTTTTGTTAACTTAGCTCAGACGATATAAATAATGTTAATTGCTAATTGTAACAGGTTTTGTAGAGGTGATTCAGAGAACGAAGCTTGATCTAGATGGTTCCGGAAACAAGAATAAAGTTTTCAATGACAACGGCGACGGCAATACAGGTTACCGAATTTACAACATTCAAAAAGACGATGATGACTCACAAAATCTAATTTACGTTGAGGTATGAATTAAATACATTTGAGACAAATCGATCTGGTCATTGAATAGTGTAGCAATGACATATTACTTATACTTTTAAATAGATTAAATTAATACCTGCCCGTTCAGGAACCTCAATTGTGCAAAACGTTGTGTTAACGGATATCTCTCGCTGTAACAATTTTTTGGAAACGCATATATTTCGTCTTGTCTACTCAGTAGGAGACATTAGTTCATAAACTTTTACTATTATTGAAAAACGTTATCCTATTTTGAACCATTCATTAGGATAGTGCATAGTAAATAAACGTTTATAAGATGTGGTTTTATTCAGAGTGAAACATGTGCAAACTATCATTATTCGTATTTTATTACTACATTCATTAATATTATCCAAACGTCTACCACCTTATTCTGCCAATATATGAAACAGATTTGAATTACATTAGGTTTGGATGCCTTCATTTAAATATTAAATGATATTAAATCTGAAAATAAAAATAAGCAAACAGTAA
>NW_026857377.1:0-32556 GCF_026571515.1 Ruditapes philippinarum
TCAGAAAACTCAAATGCCATGTTTGACCCTAGGCACAACCGGGAGAGTGACGTCACAAATTTCACATTTTTATAGGTAGTCGCAACTGCCTTTTGCGCCGCGATTCTGAATGCATTGGTTCATTTCTGAAAAGTTTTCTGAATATCATTTTTGGTCCTTATAATGGGCAATTATGTTCCCTGAGTACTGGGTTTCAACTTCAAAAGTGTTGGTAAACCGATTCCTCGTAGCCTGTGCCATTAGTTGAGGGAAAGGTCTCAAGTCCAAGGAAGCGAGGTCCGAACTGAAAGGTACGTGTGGTTACAATTCCAAGCCAAGAAAGTCGATTTCAATCAAAGTCTTATCTGCCGTTGATGCAAAATTACACTCTCGAACGGTAAAACGCACATTTTTTTTTCTTAATGCAGGCCCCTCCTCCGAACTTAAAATACCCAAATACAAACAAACTGAGTTTTTCAATAGTTATCATTTGTCCATAGATCTTTGTGTTATATTATTTCATTTTAATAATATCTAAAGTATCTAATATAAGTACCCAACAAACAAAAAACTTCGCAAAGCAGTTCGATGGGTAAGAAGAATAGTACAATGGTTTTGAAAACATTCATAGTACCATTTTACTCTAATGGATACACGTTACTGGTTTGTTAATTCTTTAGTAGCTAATTATATTTGTCAATTGATGCCCACTGTAATTAAAGAAGCGCCCATGTAGTGCCAACTAATTGTACTGGTGTTTGAATAGTTTTCTTAAATGGCAATATCTCCTTTAGATTCTTACCCAGAATAAAAAATTTTGAATCTAGATTAGTAAGTCTAATATAAAGACTATTAACGGAAAGTGGATAAAAGTTTAAAACATGCATTGTTTGTCTTTTATTGTTGACAACATAATTAAATAATAAAGGTATTGGCACGAACAGCAAATATCATTTCTGTTTAATCATGCGGCTTGAAAAGCGTTCCAAGAGCTAATTTTGGGAATGCTAATACTTGTTAATTATACATGTACATAGTATGTCCCTTTAATTAAACTTTGCGCTAAATTGAATTCTTTTGGTTTATATTATATAAAGTGATCAGAGGCGATACTTTTACCGAAAGAGTAAAGTAAAAAACACGAATAGAAAAAATAAACGTAATGAAATCAAGCTTTCTTTTTTACTTATTTTTTTCTCATTTCTTACTTATTTGGGCCTTTTCTAGAAAGGTGGCTCCAATATCCCTACTTGAATTATGTTGAATCACCCTATGGATATGTTACATGATCTTTAACTGTCTTTTTGGCGTCTTATCTTGTGAGCTGCAGGCTCTATAATCTTCTGATCCTTATACAATAGTTTTTCATGTTTGGTTTGTTCCGCAAAATTGTTTCCCCTCGTTTAGGGCACACGCTTTCTTCTTATTTAGGAACTAAACGCCGCGTTTTTTCATGGGGGTATGATTTTGAAGTTTCTATTATAGCAACAGTACGAACAAATCTACGCTTGTATCTAAATTCAAAATTCTACCATTTCATGATGTCTGCTTAAGTCGGTGCTAGGGGCATGGAGGCTATGCACTTGACAGTGCCATCCATGAACAGGCTCAATATAACCGAGCCGGTAATATCAATATTAATAATTTTGTTGTTTTGGTTCATTAGGGATATTTTATTTTCTGTACTTTCTGATGTAAACATATTCAGCTTTTATTCGCCTTAAATTGATAACGTTATTTTACCCTTTCTAGCCACTGTTTTCATGTAAAGTTTTAGATTTGCCGTCCATTTAAATCCACAGACGTAGATTTTTAGAGGTACACCGGCAGGATACTGATACTGGGCATTAAGTGCGTTTTAAACGGTCACAGAACGTTCGGTCTTTAAATTGGGGTTAAACTATAAATGGCCAAGGTTCTAAGAACAACAGAACTGAGTATCTACACTAGAATCTATAACAATTTCTATTTGTAATCACCCCTCCAAGATAACAAAACAAAAACAAATCAACCCAAAAAAACACGGCTTTTAAACAAGATGTTTATTTCGAGTAAAGCTGTACCTCCGTTGTATATAACTTATTTAGGAGGGTTTCATTTACTATTGGTTTTTTCTGAAAAAGCTGAATTTCAAAGTGAATCATTGACATTACACTTTGAAAACTGAATTTTGTGATTTACTTGCATTTTCAAAAACCACATAAAGAAGCGGGGAAGTCATCAACCCATATTTGTCCATAAATAATTTCTAAATTTTAGAAAGAAAGGAACTTTTGTAAGATAGGAATGAAGGCTTATTTATTTTGTTTAACCCTAATGAAAGGTAAACATAAATTAATTACCTTATTTCAGTGTCAATCACTGTACAAATGTCTTTTTTAAGCATACATGTACGTAGAAATTTAGGTATTCGTCATTGTACATACCAGAAAACAGTGTTAATATACAGAAAGGCATGTTCAGTTTAAGTAAATTGTGTCCTGATAAGAGGTTAAATTGCAGGAATTTATTTAGAAGTTTTCGCGGTTTTACGTCGATTCATTTCCCAACAACACTTGTTTTTAAAAACCACTCGCAACTTTTTTTCCGATGGTTTCAGTCATACTCAGGAAGAAAATTAAATCATTGGGTAAGGACGTGGAAGTATATTCTAAACAGGAAGTTGGGAAATAGGAACAAAGATCGTAGAAATGTATACATAAAAAAGTTTTATATCTTCATTGTACTGCCTACGGTGCAATATATTTTTCTTTCTGTAAAACAAATATTCGGGATAGGATCTATTCAGCGCTCGGGCTAGTAATCCTTCTCAGTACTATTAGCGCTGTATAGAGAAAATGAATGGCGAAGAACAAGAATGTAGACCATTTTTTTACCCATAGACTGAAATGGTCAAAACCGACTGTTCAGAATGAATTATATTATTAATGGGATTTTTATATTGTTCTTTTAATATTTTCGTTATTGACTAAAGTTGTATTTTTAATTTGACTTTGATATGAGGCCTGGCCCTTTTTAAATGTGTCTTTTGAGTTATATCTGTGATATTGCCAGGTTCCAATAACCTTCAGATCCCCTTTCCAAACTTCCATTTTATTTAGTTCCGCCCATTGTTTTCTCGTTTAGGGCACACGCTTTTTTTGGGGGGACCATATGCAGCTTTTCATGGAATGGCACTAACGTGTTCACATTGAAGGTTCCATGAATAACCGCCGATATGAACACATCTGCGGATGTTGCAAAATTCTAAAATTTTGCCAAAGTTTCATGTTTAAATGTTATTCTGCTTAAGGGCCGGTGCTAGGGGCGTGGACGGTATTTTTTTGCACTTGACAGAAACCGTTCATGAACAGGCTCAATCAAACCGAGGGCCTTGCAAAAACATTTTCCTTTTGTTTGTCTTGCTGGGCTTTCTTTGGGGATTCTTATTTTCACATAAAAATATTTTGGTTTCATGTAACACCCGACACAGGTAATAGGGTCAATATATGGAGCGTTTTTATATTTTTCTGGAGGGGCACTTCCGGGGGCATTACTTTAAGACACTACGGGGAAAATGTTTTTAGAACCCCTTGACGTTCGGGTAACTGGGAAATTTAAAAGAATATTGTTAAAAAAGAATTAAACATTTTAAATGATCATGGGTTGCCCAGGGCTAAACAAACGGCAGGAATTTTAGAAGTACAACACACATTTTTAAATTTGATATAAATTTTAAATCTAAATGTTGGGGAAACTATATTTTTTGAATTCATTTAAAAATTCACAGGGGTTTTTTTCCCGTGGGAACCAACCCTATCTTCAAGGTTTTATTAAAACCCCTTTTAATTCTTTTCCCGATGCCGTAAAGATGTTTGAAAAAACAGTCAATACCTACTTTGGGTTGCAAGTATTTCCGGTGTACACCAAGATACTATCGTAGAGCTCTTAGCAGCTAAATTGAAAAAGGCAATAGTCAGCCTCTGTTGAAAAAATCTGGTCTTGAACTTACATTTCCAACTATCGACCCGTCAGCAGCTTGTCATTCCCTTGTCCAAATTGATTGAAAAAGCCGCCCTTTCATTCGACTAAATACCAACATTGTAAACGAAAACGTATCCTTCAACGAATCATGGCCTATCGTCATTTTCACTCTGGGGTTGGCGGGGGAAAGTTCAAACCCCCTGTGTTCCTTTTTTAAGAACTCCCCCCCGGTAAAAAAAACCCAGAAAAAAAAACCCAATATTCTTTTTTTCTTTATTTATTGCCAAATTGGGGGAAAAAAAAAAAAGCGCCATCCCAAGAGGTCACTACACTTGATACTCTAGATTTTTAAGTGCTCTTTTGATACTGTCGACCATAAGATACTTTAAAATGTTCTTGAAAGTCAAAATTTGGCGTCTTTGGATCTGCGCTGGAATGGAAGATTCATATTTTTGAGAGGCCGCGTAGCTCTGTCGAGTGAGGCTTGTTAACTCGAATGGTCATCAAACGGGAACCTGGACTGTGTGTCCCCCGGGGAAAGCTGTTTGGGCCCTTGGCTCTAACTTAATTTTTACGCAGGACTATCTTTGACATTGTACCTCCCTCCATTTCCGTGCCTGGGATTTGCCGACGACCACGTTGCAAATAAACGTTTTTAAACCATCACCTACCGCAGAAGCAAGAGCGCAATTTCAGACCTCCAGGGACTGTGCAGTGATATAAATGATTGGATTAACAGCAACAAAGTTTAAAATGAACAATTTTCAAAGACATAGTTTATTCTTTTCGGAAGTCGTCCACAGCTGAATAAGTGTAACACCAAAGAAATCAAATATATGTGGTAATGTTATTGAATCACAACATTGTATACGGGTATTTGCGTGCTTTTTTGGATGAGTCTCTAAATTTTCAAAGAATCACCATTAAAAAAAGTGTAGAACTGCTATGTTAAACTATTTCCAAGATCAAGAGCATTCGAAAGTATCTGACAAAGGGAGTCGCTGAAACACTTGTTTATCCTTTAGTAATATCCCTATTTAGATTATTGCAACATCATTCTATACGCATATCTCAAAATGAATTAGCCAAACTTCAACGTATTCAAAAAAATGTGTGCCAAACTGGTGTTAGGTCGTTCCAAGTATGAAGTTCTAAAAACAGGCATTTATTCGATCTACACTGGCTTTCGATTAAAGCACGAATCAGTTTCAAGATACTAACATACATGTATAACTGTTCGGTAGGAAACGCACCATCATATTTAATAGAGCTTTTGTTCTCATCAAGTGTCAATTCAAAACGGAACCTTAAATCATCTGAATCCTTTGTTGTTGTTATGTTGTTCCTTTTAATAAGAAGAGGACTTTTCTGACAGAGTTTTAGCATTGATAGGACCAAAATTGTGGAATGAACTACCTATTAATATGAGAAAATGTGAATCTGTTGAAATTTTCAAAAAGACAACTGAAATCATTTTTACTTTTCAAGGACTTTTTTGCACTTTTTTTAAGTGAGGCTGAAGGCATTTGTCTGTTCCTAATTGTTTTGTGCATGTTTGTATATTTCTATCAGTTTTTATTTATTTTCATTGTACAATAATATAACAAAGTTCTAGCCCATGTGTTATCATGTGCAGGGGTGCAGGGTGTAGATTGTTACATGTTGGTTGGGGATTCGACCCAATCACTGTGACCGTCGCACTGCTGGGAGTATTGTGTATGGTAGCACTGGGAGTACCACATATAAGGTATACAAGCTGTACAAAACGCCATTGAATATGTATTCTATATGTAGAAATAGGCGTTTAAATTCAAGTTTTCAAAGTTTCAAGCATATACCCAGTGTTTTTTTTTTTCCGGTGCTATACAGTTTGTTAGAAAAAATGCATTTGCAATTTCATGTAAATCTGGGGTATATTAAATAAAATATCAACTAATTTAAATTCAGGTTCGCTTTTCTTTAAAATGTGACGTTCGGTTAGGACCAGAGTGAATTATTTTATTTGAAAATTATCTGGTGTTGATGTGTACACGATCACGAATCACATTCAACGGGCACCGTTTCATGAGGAGTAGGGAAGTATGCGTTGTTATTCTGCATCAGATTGCAAATTCATTTTGATGTCGACGAGCAGAAAAATTAAACCTTGGCCAGCTTGATGTGAAACCCAGTAGATGATGATTATAAAAAAAATAACCCGATGCAATTTAAAATTTAAACTAAAACTAATTAAACTGTTACATAATGATAGGTAAAAATATAAAATATTCACAATCAGAAAAAAAACCATAAATTTAATATATTAGTTTTGTTATAATGTTTTTTATTCGGAAATCTTGAATACTAAAGGACAATGCAATACAAATTGTAAAATATGTCTTTAGAATTATCTAAACCAACCGTTTAACAAATAAAACACTAAATTCAAGAATACTTTCCCAGTCTTCACCTATGGCAAAACACGAAGTTACTTGCTTAATAAATTCGTAAAATCTTTTAATTCCTAAATATACACGTTTCCCAATAAATCACCCGCATCAATTATTTAATGACGATGGATATCACCCGAAACCCAATCTCGGCATAACTCAAACTGACTTATGTTGTTTATTCTCAATATCTATTAAGCCCGAATAACCAATATAAACCCAACTGCGTTTACGAAAAAGTATTAGGTAATAAATTATTTAAACGGCATTCAATGGAATAATAAATTGAATCATCACAACTACGGGGTAAAAAATGTAAAAGGGTTTAAAACATGAAACTTTTTTAAGGTAAGCTAGCACAAAAAAAATAATTTTAAAGTCTTTTACTATCAAATGGTATCTATACCAGATAGATCTCTACCAATATTGGATTTTTGTCAATTATTCACAAATAAGTGATTTATTTAACAAATATATATGTTGCTATGCCATAAACACTTTACTTAATTCACAAAAAATCACAAATATACCAATAAATCTGATAACACAGCCACGCATTGGTATTCGATACCTCTTGGTATTTGGTATCGCCTGATAAAAATGCAAAGGTGTTGGAGACAAGAAAACACTTTATTCCATAAAACTCAGTTGGTAGGTCTTTACCTCGTCGTCACTCTATAGTTGTTATTTTTAAGCCTGTAATATTTCAAGGTGGAATTATGGTTCTGAAACACAATGACCGTATGAATTGGGACTTGTTCGACATTTACTTTGAGTTTGTGCTTTTATATTGCTTGTGACGTCACTTTATACGATATAGTGGCGCGAGCTAATGGCGGTAATGAACACGGGCATTAAATAAAACTACACTTTCTTAAGGCATTTTTATGCAATATCTTCTTTCATCAAAACTATTGTGGGTACTTCATCCTTTGTTTCCTTATATAGTAAACTCCGCTTATAACGAACTTATTGGAACATTCAAAATATGTTCCTTATATCCGTTCCTTGTAAGCATATAGCGATCTAGTTCCTTGTATCAGGAGTTTTTTAGCGAACAGATTTAAACATAACGAACTGATTGTTTACCACCTACTCCATTTTGAAGAGCATTTGTGTAAGAAAAATTAGTCATTTATTTCTTTTTAGACACAATATCCGAGAGGGTACATTGTTGAATCTTAAATTTTTTTTGCTAATTCAATTTTTAGTTTTACTCCCTGTCTCAATTTCTCATAAAATATCATATTTGTTTCTAAACTGAGTGCTTTTCGTTTTTCTTTCCATGATTAAAAATAAACAAGATTTTCGATTTTTCCTTTCTATCTTCCATTATATTTTAAGGGTGACTTTAACTTTTGAAAAATAGAGATTTCCTTTCATTTTTGTAGTTTTCAATGGATAAGCAAGGAATAGCATGCATTGTTATATTGAAAATCAATTATAAATGGTCATATTTATTTTACTCGAGCAAAATTATTAAAGAAAATACATGATAGAGTAATAGGAAATAACCATTTTATCTTGGTGACAATAACTCGTGCTAAAAATATCCTAAATAAGAAACTATTACGTACTGCTGTACAAATTCATTTCAGTGAAGTACATACAACAATAAACGGAAATTCAGCTGAGTTTTAATCCGTGCCAATGAAAACGAAAGTTGAAAATGCAAGATAGCCGATATTTTAGAGTTCGTTTTAAAAGTGTAATTTTTATAACAGAATATTAAATAAAGAAGTGCATAATTCTAGCCAAAAAAAACAATGTTACTCATAACCGGATTTTCGCTATAACCGTGTTCGATTAAAAAATTAGAGAGTTTACTGTACATAAAAACAAAAGACATTTCTGCGGTTGAATAGCAGTAATCAATATATTTTAACGGACTCAACATTTCAATTTTTAAACACACAATTCTAATAAATATTCCGATCAAATAATGCACAGTTAAACATTGACCTTGAAATGAACATAATTATCATACATAGACAACAAATTATAATGTATCATTTCAAATTAAATAATACAAAAGGAAATTAAAAAAAATGCTGTATAAATATAGTACGTGGGGTAACAAAGTAACAAACAAACATGACAATTTACTCGTTCAATGCATTTTGTGGTAAAAGGATTGCTGAATGTCAATTCGTTACAGAAGTATAAATATTTAATGACTTTGCTGATAATTTAAGGGACTCTACAGGGGTCAAAAACCTAAAAAAAGTAATAAAATCTTAAAATTTGTATTCATAACATAGATGAACTGGAACACTTAAAACAGGAAGATATGTAAGACATAATTAAGGACATAAAAATTATACTCTGAAATGAATTTCATATAGAATTGTTGTGCTATTTATTCTTGGCTTAATTTGAATGAAAGCGTTGATTTAGATTAAAATAACTATTCTGGAAAAAAAAGAAAGTCAAAACGAGTGACAAATTAGCTCAGATTTTGCACATACGTTTTTGATCTAAACCATCGTCAAATGCAATATTTATCTCAAAGAATTATTTCCCGTCTTGTCATGTCAAAATACCTAAGTGAAGTCCTTTATTTCAGTTCTTCTTAACACTTTACAGCTCTAGTGAAATTACTTTAATTCCTTTTTTCAATAACATTTACTGGTAATTGTCATTTTTAGATCCAAAGTTTTTTTAGATTTTTCTCTAGATTTCTTATAACACTGTAGACTATTTTGTCAATATGAAACTTTTTCCACTGCATGTCAGGTCTATGTGAGATAATTTGATATAATAAAGCATTCAGCTATAACATAATATTGTCTACACAAATACAAAGAAATTTAACATTTTATCATAAGAAAATAATTTAAGAGGACAATTATTTAGTAAGTTTTTGCCATGGCCTGATTTTCATTAAAAAAAAAACTCATCAAACACGTGATAAACCACGTGATAAGTCGTTCTTTGTTAGTTACGCATGCGCTGTTGAATACTAAGTGTGTCCTTATCGCAATGGCGGAGTTAAGCCCTGGAATTTAATCTTCGTGAAAAATATTTCAGAAAATTAAGGTAAAAATTATTTATTTTATGAGATGTTTTTTAACAAATTATACAGCTGGTTCATTCCATACTGATGGATAACATAAAATGACTCACAAAAAGAATGTATTAAACAGAATCACCATCAGTTTGGAATTTTTATCAAATTGAACATTGTGTTCATGACAAAAATAAAAGGGTGTTGTTGTATAGTTTTAATCATAAGTAAACTTTGTAAACTTTTTAAACTTTAGGGATTCTGTATTTATCTATTTTGTAATATAAATAAGTTTAAAGTATATAACCCATTGTATATACATGTACCTTTATTAAATATAAATGTATAGAAGAGTATACGTTATGTACAGGTCCTTTTTTAATTGGCACCTTTTCTGAAAACCGCATATAACATAAAGAACAAATAAAAAATCTTGCCAAATACCATGAATTGCCCGTGTTGTATGATTAATTCACAAAGATTGTGTAAAATATATGTTGGTGTTTGCATTTCTCTTTACGTTTATCATGCAATACTTTACATCTTTCCAATTATGTGGATATTGTATCATAAATAAACATAACTTGTATAAAAAATTATATTTTTCCTAGCCCATGGTTTTATTTAAGAAATATATCGGTCTGAGAGCTGTTTATCGGCTATTGAACACCGGTATGGAGTTTTGATGTGTACGCATTGATTTATTTTTTCGCATTAAAACGACAAAAAATACTTTACTTTTTGCAAAAACAGTGAGCATCTAAAAAGACGGCTATCAACTTAAGAATCCTAACCATTCTAATCCAATGCAAACTAAGCTACTGATTCAAACATTACTTAATACCACTTGACGCTCACCGCTGAGGATTCGAATCCCGACGAGAACTTTTGACTAGTTATTTCATTTTGTAAATATTTTGCTTTGTTATTTAAGATGTACTCTATTTTCAAGTATTTTTATGTTTATGCTAAGTGAAAGTCTTGGATTTTATTTGATGAGATATATTCCAAATCATTCAGAGTATATCACTTATACTGTTGACTTCAAACCACTTGCCCCTCACCGCTGTGGGTCCGAATCCCGACTTGGATTCTTTCATGTGAGGAAGCTATCCAGCTAGCTTACGGAACGTCGGTGGTTCTACTCGGGTGCCCGTTCGTGCCTGAAAAAAATGCACAGAGGGGCACCTGAGATCTTCCTCCACCAGTAAAGCTGGAACGTCGCCAAATGACCTATACTGCGTCGGTGTGACATAAAACCCAAATAAAAAAAATATATACTGTTGCTCACAAAGCTTTGCCGAACTATTTGTGGCTTATGTATTACGTTATGACTTTATAAATTTCCTTAAATACGTAATGCATATATTGTTCTTGAAAGCATATTTCTCTATTAAAATAAAATTACTACACAAAAATATCAAAACTCTTCACCGCAACTTTGACGGTATTCAGCAGTTTTAATATATATGGACAGTTATGTCTCATTGTGTAAATATTAAAGAAAAAGTGTTTTGGTAACCTTGAAATCATGACAAAATACCCACTCTAAATTATATGAAGTACCATAAGAAAGGCAATTTGAAGGAAAATAATGAGATGACAATTCTAGTTTCATGTATTCAAATGCCACTTGATTTTGATTTATTGACCTTACAACAGGAAACACTTTGAGGCATACTTACTCAAAACAATTGAACAATAATTATCATATTTATCCTTTTGGTTGTTATTTCATTTCAAGTCTAAGTATTTCTCCTTATCTATTGTAACATGTTGCGGCTGATATATAATACTAGGAATGAGCACTTACATGTGAATAGAATAAGGAAGATGTCACATCACGTGGATAGCATTGTTTATAATAACGGACACTGAAATTAAGAGTATATAATTAAGAGGGTATTGTTATTGTAGTGGTTTGTTCCTGTGTAACGATGTGTACTTAAATGGGCTGAAGATGTTGAATCCCATCCTGCTTGATATAATATTATAAATAAAAAATATGGAGAAATAATTTTGTAATGTTTGTATGTCCCCGGGTATGTAGTAATTGAACCGTCCATCCATCTGTAAGTCATTAAATGGCAAGTTGATTAATCATAAGTTCTACCTCTACCAATGTTAATAATTAAAGTAAACCTAAACCAGCTGTGGAATATACCTATCTATCTATACTAATATGGCATCATGATTTACTCAATTGTCAAATTGTATCATTATGTTGATCAAAATGACTGGCAGAACTTAAAACACACCTTTAAAACACATATCTCTTTAACTTTCTATAATTTTTTTACGAATTTTACAGGAAAGATCCTTGGATAGTTTATAACGAAATTGCTCAAATAGCTCCAGTCTACTAAAATGAAAGGTTGCCAGAGCTGAAATAAAAAAAGAAACTCGTTAAACAGTATCTCCTCCGTAACTACTTGGCCGATTTCGATGAAACTTTACATAAATGGTCATAGGATGGTTCTCTCAAAATGCTCAAACTGCTTGGCTAACGCTGCCGATTGCTATGATCGATATTTGTGAACAACTGTTTTATTAAACGAGCATTTATCTTTTGACTACAAAACTGGTGATTATTTGATTACATCACACTGTGTTCATGTAATCTAAATAATCGATAAAGGATGTGGTTATGGTTATGCTAGGTAGAGTGGTATCAAGTACAGCCATAATTGTTCATGAGCTTTCATACTTATTAACAGTTCAATCTACTTCGGTAACGTTGAATACATCTTTGTTCAGAAATATAATCATGTCTACTATCTTACTAGATAAACAGTTTCATGATTTACTAAGAAGTAATTATGCTGTACTGAATATTAAGTTGCTGGAGCGGCGATTACACTCTTAGCAACAAAATAAGTTTATTCGATAATATTTCATTGTTAGTCAGTCTTCACAGTGTTTTTAAGCTTGCCTGGTCTTTCTATTCTTTTACCCAACATTTATGACGTCATATATATGTCATTATACCATTGGTTACGCAATTGAAACTTCGCGTGAAATATTTCGAGTTTCCTCCTTACTGTGCGTTAATTAAGACCATGAGTAATGGGCAATATAAGAAACAGTGAAATTGACAAGACAGGACAGTTATGTGTCTTTAAAGTCGCATAAACTTTAAAAAGTTTCCCCGTACTTCTCTACAGCGTTTTATATTTCTCTAGTCCTTCGGGATCATTGATGTCGTACTCTTAAGAGTTGAGAATTGAGTATCGCTCAAGCCGGTGCTAGCGGCGTGAGGGATGTTGCACTTAATCATTATCCCCTATGTACAGACTCAATCAAACCGAGTCTGCAATTTTCATGTATTTTTTGTGATTAATGCTTCCGAGGGATCACATTGTTTCCAGATTTTATTTTTTGCTATTACAAGGTGTTTTTTTTTCAGAAATGAGGAACCTCTAAATAATCTATAATATCATCATTATGAAAACTGATTTTCTATTGTTCATTGTAAAGAAACACATAATAACATTCACGTTACAAATAACATTTGCAAAATAATTGTTTCTAAACAAAATTTGTTCATATGCATAAAAATGTGACCCTACCCCACCCACTTTTAACACTTATTTGACCATGTAACTTTATAAAAAAAAGCCTTATTCAAAATATCAATAAAATGTATCACAATGAGGGGCTGTTTTCAAAGTTTAAAATTAAATCTGACATCATTTAGCTAACAAATAACAACAATAATTATATATTTAAAACCAAACACTTATTTTATTCCTTAAGGGGTCTGAAAGACACATAAAATATTAATAATGTTAAAATAAAAAAAATAAAAAAAAGTTTCCCTACTGAGGTTTGAACCCACTCCCCTCAATTTCAATGTATGTCAATATAGTTTGTCTAATATATTTTGACTTATAAAGTTGTATTATAAAAGGATACATGTATATTGTACTTACAATGTTTATATTCTTATTGAATGGAGCATTTGTATATAGTATTTGTGTACAAAGTAAACGGGTAACAGGTTAGAAAGAAAGCGATTTATTGTTATGTATTGTTATATAGTTTATGTAGAAAGAAACAGTATAGATTGGAAAGGATAATTCGTTTTTTTTTGTATAGGTATGCAGGAAAGGTTTATTGCACTGTTTTGACAACTGTAATAAAAAAGGGGAATTGAAAATAAAAAATAAATAAAAAAAACATACATGATTCATTAAATTATTTATCTATTTAAGTTAATATATTTATCAATTCAAACACATAACTCATTTCAACTTACAATGCGCCGTACGACAACATGCATGATTTGTTAAAATATTTATCTATTGAAGTTAATATATTTATCAATTCAAACACATAACTCATTTCAATTTACGGCAAATGGAAGATTTGGCAAGCCTAACTGCGTTGCCTCTTTTAAAAAAAAGTCTTCAAGTTTCTAAATTCAAAATTTCACCAATTCCATGATTAAATGTCGAATTCTGCTTAAGTCGGTGGTAGGGGGCGTAGACGGTAACTTGCACTTTTCAATGCCGTCCATGACAGGCTCATTTTGTCCTGTTGGACTTTCTTTAAGGATTCTTTATTTTTCTCTGTTTTATAATCATTATTCATACAATCCGATAAAAACGGAAATATAATTATTTTCTTTTAATTAAGAAACAGCAAAATCGTCGCTTGAAAACTGTAATGTTCTATCTCCAAATTTTCCAAAAACAAGTTAAATACACAATTGTATCCGTAATTGACTGTTCTATCTCCTTGGCATGTTATATTGGTACTTCAGAGCTTCATAAATGAATAACAACGAAACCATCCTGTTCTATCTCCACAAATTTAGTATGTATTGATAAATAGACTGTTCTAACTTACTGGACTAATCATATCATCGATAAATGTCACGTGACCTGTGGGATATATGCAACATACTGTTCTTAATCCAAAATTATCGTATCAAAACATAGCATAAAATCACGTGATTACAGGACATCCGCCATGTTGTACGAAACATTTTGAGTTAGATGTTTGCTGTTTATTTCATATATTAAATATAAGTATTGAATGATATTATGTATTCATTTATTCCCTCCAATCATTGACATTTTATTATTAAGTCCTGTAAATTTACTGCATGTGATTAAACAACAAGCAAAACTGATCATGATTTGAAAGTAATTTCGGATGTGTATTTTCGGATAGAAACAAATGTAATCATACAGTTTCATCAAACAAATTCGTAAAAAAGAAATTTGTTATATGTTCTAAAGTTTCTTTAACTTAAGGCACATTCTGTCTCAGAAACCAATTATTTATCTCTATAACAGACACATAAGAGTTAAAAAAACTGTAAGTAATGATAAATAGCATGCTAGATGCTTTTCGCCTGAATTATATACTTATGAATGAGAAATGTTTTAAAACAAAAAAAGCTAAACGTTAACAATGTATTTCAAAATACTTAATGACTGTAACTGTACTCATTGCCAATATGAAACAAAAGCATAAGATGGTTTAGGTTACTGACCAATTTGGAACATTTTGGAAACTATAACAGAACTCAGGCTTTTGAGTGATTAAGCATTTCTGGGGCAAAAAAGGCCTTTAAGAAAATGTATAGATATTATACGTTAACCTGTAATATATGTTTTCGAATACGTTAATGTTATTTATCATGTAACTGCTATGGTAACTGCCCGATAACACTTGCCTAATAATTATTTTTGATATCAGGTCAGTAACCTGATATCAAAAATAAGCCCCGCTCATTTTAACGGACTTTTTTTCAATTGCTTATATAAATACTCATTTTCATCAGCATGTGAATTCTACAATGTAATCTCATACCTTTACAAGTCTTGAATCAAGATGTGGTATTTATTTATTTATTATTTCGATTTTAATTACGAATAAATTAGATAGCGAATAGTTTTAGCACTAACTAAATGAAGTGACGTCATAATTTAGCCTGGAACCCCGTTGTATCGATCTATTAACCCATAAATCAGAACTGCATTTAAAAAATTCAAATCTTCCTGAATATTTATTTTGTATCATTTATTTTGATCCTTTTGCCATAATATTTACATGGCAAACATTACTGATATATAGTTTTTAGCTTTGGAATATACGGATATTTACAGACACGTCAAACTGGTTGATGAATTAGGTCACGCCATTATATCGATGCATTGTGAGAATCGCTCAGTTAGCCAACGTTTGGGAAGCCTGAACCATCTTTATGTTAGATATTTCAGTCATTTAGAATCAAAGATGTCTGTTTTAAAATGTCAGCATAAATTTAGGAGCTTTTAACAGACAGCAAATGTACTTGTAATAAGAACACATTATTTATAAGTCTATTTATTATCTACAACGTCTTACGGTAATGGAAACATGTTTTTGATCATTTTACTGCTCAAAAATAAATGCGAAAGATTTTCGTGACACTGTTGTAAATGTCAACAATCAGTAGGTGACGTATTTTGCAAAAAATCTAAAGATTTGTAAATAGATCGATACAATGAATAGCACGATACAATGGGGTCCCACTATACATTGCAAATGACATCATCGATGTTCACGTCATAGTATACATGTAATCATAACAAACAGGCTAGACGATTTTCTTTGAGAACTTGTAAATGTTTACTTTATTTCGCCGGATTATTATTTTATGAATGAACACATTGTTTCGTTTGAAAAATAAGACGCATGTTTGTGTAGCTTGTGTTTGATTGCCGATTTGACTTTTGTTTGATTGAAATTATCATGAACTTTTGACAATTCAAGACAAAAATTGCAGTAAAGTTAAGTTTATGTGATTCTTAGTGGATTTTTGGATAGACGTTTAAATTAAAGGTAAGAATTTTATCGTATTAGGCCTACATTCTGTTGTATCTTTTATCCGAGTCGAAAGAAAAAATGGCCGCCTACAAATCTACAAATTCTAAGTTTCAGGGGCGGAAGAATTTGTTTTCAAGAATTATTTCTTTGAACAAAAATCCCCCCTTTTACGAAATTCGCTATTTAAAAGCAGATTATTTTGTTATTTTGACAGTTATTATGTGTTACATGATAAATAGAAAAAACATGCTACTGTCTTTCGATATCAATTTTATCAGGCTCGGCTGATATGGGCAGAAAGGGCTCGGCAAGCCTCACCCTTTCTAGCCCATATCAGCCTCACCTGATAAAATTGATATCAAAAGACAGTAGCATGTTATTCTCTATATAACTAATAGATTGCTTTAAAGTAAACACATTTTATACCAAAGACAGAAGGAGGAAAATATTCTTATACCGTCTAATTATACGTATATTTTGTTTGTCTTGTAATTTGTCTTTGAATTTCTAAATTAATATTTATATAGCATTATGTTGTTTGTAATGTTTTTGTACACGAACAATCTTTTAAAATGACATTTTTCAAATATATGTCATGCATGCTCCACCTTTAAGGTCTTTTCTAGCAGATATGTTTTCATTGCCTACTTAAGTTATAGAAACATTTTTTACATACCTTCAATTAGAAGAACTTCTTACCAACACAAACACGTGTAAAGCGCATAACAAAATAATTACTACTATTTCATACTTTTGGAAGGAATTTGAATTTAACCATCTTTTGAATTTTCATGAAAAAAAATCTTGAAAGATTTTTCCAGCATTCTAGAAGATTTAAAAGTTTTCTAGTTTGCGGGTATAACTTTCTTTTTCCAGATATTGAATCACTTTGAATGTATTAAATTGTAATGGCCAAAGTTTTAAAAATAGATAAAATGTCTACAAAATTTATGTGGGTATTTTATCTTTATTTATTTAAATTATTTGTTTAAATGTCATTTAATAATGTTATTGACTTAAGGATTTAAATAATATTTTGAATGTCATAGTTCATGTAGTTAGATATGGTTTAAGAAATTGTGTAGTGTCAAAGTCAACTAATCAAGGGATAATTAGCCGAGAGCATTTTTGGCAGCCTTTTGAAAGATAAAACATACTGTTTTATATGATATAAATCAATTCAACTTAAAATACATAATGTTCTAAGTCACTCTGTTTTTAACAGTGTTTGAAAAAAAGTTACAAGGACTGTTCTTTCTCCAAATGTTTTTTTTTATGTTTTTAAGCAAGGAAATATTAAAATACACATATCTTTAACGATATTGAGATGATCTCTCGAAATCACGTTTAGTTGTTTTTAAATTTTCAAAACCCGACAATAAATAAAAAAAGTTATGCAATACTAAATCTTAACATGCTTTTTTCTAAAAGAAACAAAAAAGTGGCACTTAGAACAAAACGTTTTTCAAGCGACGAACTAATGACTTAAATGATAGTGCGCAAAGAAACCTTCCGTTTTAACTGAATTTGTTTGTTCCACTAGTCTATTTTTTTTCTGATCGCAGATTATGCATTGCAATGCTGACATTCAATCTTTGGCACAGAGCTTCAAACAATCCTAACAACAAGGAGTTCTCAAAACAGCTTACAACTAGCGATGTAAAAGTTAGAAAAAAATTCATTTGTTTCCAACAAATTACAATGCGTTCAACGTTTGAAAGCAGCGTTGCCTTATAGAATTGTCAACAAAAGCACAATCACAAATTACGCGGATGAATATCACATTAATCAATGCAAATCGCTCGGCAATTTCCGTACAGCTTCGGATTATTGTGATCGGAATTAAACGCCCCTTATGAACATTTGTTATTTAAACTTTCTGAAAAATAAAGTAAGGATGTTATGTTGACTCTCGGATTATAAGGGTCGAATTTAGGGCAATCGATGATCGATAATCAATTTCTACACCCGATAATTTCATCCACGTAAACAAAATGCTATTTTCATCAATGTCAATTACCGAAGACTTCAGAGCGTAAATATTACACAAATAAATCTGACTGTCGAGTAGTGGAATATATACATAACGGACTGTTTTGGCTAAATTATTTACATCAGTATTAAACAACAGTTTTATCATGAACAAAATACCTCGAAATTAAAAAAGGATTACAAACCCTAAATGGAAATTCTGAATTTATAATTATTTTATTTTATTCAGGCTTTCTTCGTAGAACGTGGTGCTCGTCAAGGATGTGAAAGGTCTGGGGTTCAAAACCCAGTCGAGGCAACTATTTTTTTTTAAATTCTTTTAAATGTATTTTTAAGGGAGTAGCCACGATATTCAAGGATAAAGTGTGGCTCTAATAAAAAAATGAACAGAAATGAATTTTTGATGCAACTCTAGCCTGCAACATTTTCAATTATGTTGTGTTGGACTTTCTTTAGGGATTCTTATTTTCTCTATCTAGTCATGCAAAATTCCATATGTATCAAACTCAAACTGTTAAAGTAAAAAATCTTGACGCAGTCGCTTCATTTCGGTGCCCTGCAAAATGAATTATAGTATATAAAAATAAACTTATACATGAAAATTCATACAGATATACAATACGATTTAGATTGCAAAGATCAGAAAATACCACAGAGCTTGACGCCCTTTGATTTACTAAAGTAAGTGTAGGAAAAAATTTAGTGGTGTAAAATTTTTCTAAAATTTAGTAGTGTTCGTTTACAACACGCATGCGCTGTGAATTTGGAAAAATAGTATGGCGGAAACTAGTCCAGGATAATATTTTCTCAAAATTTGAAGAAATTGCGGTAAATACCTTATGAAGTTTGTAACCAATAAGTAAATTATTGTCTTCTTAAATGAAACGTAAACATAACAAGTCAAAAATGAGTAACTCGCTTAGGTGAATTACCATTTATGAATGTTTTATCAATTGAATTTGAAAACGAAAGTTGGATTTTGGGGAATTTCCGCGGTATGACTAAATACCGAATATGAACTCATATTCGCGAATATGAATTCAGGGGACAGGGGACCTAAAAATGAACAATTTTGTATTTCAGTGTGACCAGAAACACAATTCCAAATATTTCAAAATCTGTTTCACAGGCAGATAACCAGTTGCACAGCATTATTCAATAATACTTCCCGAAAGTTGAAAAAAACTGTCAGACATTCGGTCTGACAAACCATGAAAATCTGTCGGACCGAAACAAAATCTGTCGGACCAAATAAAAATGATCAAAATATAAAAAAAACTTGTGTTAGTATTTCTAAGACATTTTCTGTTTTTTATTTTTTCGCCGTAAAAATCGGCACAATCCGTACAGCTCATTTTCATCTCCTCCCTGTCATACACCAAAGATTCATGGTTCTGCCTCCATTTTACATTAAATTTTATCTCAGGTCTCTTCTTTTCATCCTTTTATTGCTGTTCTGCGCACTCTTCTGACGTAGAGTTTCGGTTTTTCCCAGGTTTGACACCTTTAGCGACGCCATTTTGTATACATGCGGCTTGGATAAAAGCCGGACAGTCGGACCGATCCGGAATAAAAAATTGTCGGACCTGATCAAAATTTATCGGACATGTCCTTCGGACCGACATATTTCGGGAAGTCTGATATTAATAATATGACATACATTGAAGAAAATAATAGTTTGCATGCATTGCTCCTTCAAAAAATGACTGACAGCAATTTATATTTACCCCCACCCAGCCAAAATCACACCTAAAATATACCAATATGGGCAATCTTCATGAAGATGCAGCATACTCCAGAATCCGCCCGATTCCTTTAAAAATATCAGTAACACGCAGTGCAAGCTATGGCATTTTCAGAAATGACCAATAAAGTGTCTGTCATACGTTTAGATTTTTCACAAAATTTATCTGAAATTTCTTACTTGTTTGGCGCCAACTGTCAAAGCTTGATTTTTAACTTTTCACCTCCATTCGGAGAGTCAGAAATACATATAAAGCTACCAAAATGCTTAGTTTCGGGTAAAAACCCAAAAATACTTCTCATTTCCTACACACAAACAAGAAAGAATTACAATGACAGAGAAATACCAGAAGTTATCAGTACCTTCAAAACACCATGTCTGAGTTATAAAAAAATTTGACCGGGGCCATCATTCGAATATGTCCCCTGCCCCCTGTTCGCGAATATGAATGGGAGTACCGAATATGAATTTTATTTTCATAAAAAACAGCTGTTTTGGGATATTTTTCGTCCTCAGAGAATAGAGAATATCATTTACTTGTATCATGTCTTTGAATGAAAAAAAATTAGATAAATCTGACTTTAATTTGTTATAAATATTGTGACCAGAACGGTAGGCCTATCCGAATATTAACAAGAATGACGAAGATGAACATTAGGCCTATTGTTTATAATCTTCTAAAAGTATAGAAAAGAAAGTTAAAATTATATATGTTATGTTAATATTTGCTTTATTCAACTTTATTTCGTCACCACGGCCAGAATGATGTACAGTATATATACGTGTATATACATGTATATGTGAATACGAGGTTGTTGTTTTTTTTCTTTTATTTTTTTTTACCCCTATTGTTAATTATTCGGTCACTAATAAAAGTTTGAAAGAAAGAAACCTTGATTAAACATGGATGGCAATTTATATTTGCTAGGTTAATTGCAAGTTATCGCACCTTATAGAGATATATGTAATTCATATTCATGAACGAATATACCGAATATGAATTTTAAACATACAGTAACTCAATATGAAATTTGTTGGAAAAGTTTTGTAGATAGAGACTACCATTTACTGCATCATATCTTTGAATGAAATTAAATGAATTTAATGCATTGGTCCCAAATATCGTGACCAGAAATGAACGAGGCTACCGAATATGAAAATTATTTGAATATATGTTCAACAATATTTTACAGAAGAGAAAAATAGACATTGTATCTTTAATATGGTATGGTTTATAAATAAATTCTTTATTGAAAATTAAAGTAAATCTACATTAACTGCTTGTAAATAAGTCACTACGGCCAGAAAAATTACAAAAAAATATTATGGTATATGAACACGGGAGTTTTTATCAACATTATTATTATTCCCTTGTTATGAAAAAAAAATTAGCCAGATTGTTTTATTTCGGTCACTAGCAAAGTCTGAAAAAGAAGCATAAAACAGAAAAGAACCCCAATATTATTTTTATATATGAGCTCTGTTCTCAACAGAATATATAATTAACTTTCATATCAGGGAATGAAATTAAATTTTACTGTATTGGTTGCAAAATATCGTGCCCAAAAAGATTCCCGAAAGAGAACACCAAAAGCAAAAATTATATCTTTTTTATATCATCATCCCCTGTGGTTACAAATATTATATAGAAAGAACGAATCATCATAATTTGAACACGAGATTTTATATGAAAAAATACCTCATCGTTTTTGTTTTTGTCACTAATAAAAGACGGAAATAGAGATTTGTTTGAACATAATCTACCGGTTATATTTGCAAGATGAAATGAACTATTTTTTGTAAGTTAATATAGCGAGAAAGAATCCTGATATATACGAGAATACCAAATTCTAAAAAATGTAGAACTATTATTAATTGAAATATTGCTACTGCTACTGTTATTTTATATGTAATATTGTCAACAAGACATTACCTGGGGGAAAAAACATTATTAATTGCTGAAATATTCATAAATATATATAAAAAAACAAAACATTTTCGAAATAATAAATAGCAAAAGGGTTGGTCCAAAGTTAAAAAATGTCTTACTGAATATATATTCATTAACACCACTGGTGGCATTTTTATGAGAAATTGTTACATGTATACGCTTAATAGCGACCATCAGAAAAACTTGATAGAGTTAAACATCAAAAAGATTATAAGTAGAAAGTATATAAGACAGAACAGAAAAAGTATATATATAATTTATAATATGTCGACCACGGTGGTTAGGATCCAGCATATAAATATTTGTCAAAGGATCTTTCTTAAGACCTTACTTTTATTTATATGAAATATGTTTTTTCTTCTTTTCATTGAAATTCTACCTCAAGAAGCAGAGTTTCTTTGGAGTAAACGCTTTTATTTATTTGAAAACAGTATGTTTTCGAGATATTATTTGTTTGACAGATATATAGATGATATAATCATATATAATATATATATATTCTTTACCTGAGTTTTTAGCTTAGATGATGTTTTATATGTTTAATAAAATAAGTTGATCGTTATGATAACATGCTTGCGGTACACGAGTACCTTGCCAGTATTATATAAAATATTATAATTTAACTGATATATATTATTATTAAATAAATGGTATTGAAACTTTTAGTAACTTATACTATAAATATTTCTATCATCTTTTTCAATGATTATACATGTATTTTTATATCAAAGCGAGAAAAGGGCCATTTAATATTATAATAATAGATGCGACTTATTATACCAAGAGAGTCTAATTTAACTTATAAATTCATACATCTTTTTTCATGAGATTCATATGATAAAGGCTAAAGTGTACAACTACTGTATGTTAAGAAGAACATTCTGTTCTCTTAAATTTCCAAATATCATCGAAGAAACAATGCATATTTGTGATTTATGGTGTATAATAACAGATAAAACTCTGCAAGATCTATTTTAGATATCATATAACTTGTCAATTTTTTAAAGATATGTATTATACAAAGTTTCTTTTTTCTTGAAGGCATAAAAAATATATAAGGGGGTCAGTATACTCTTCCGTACATAAGTCTATTTTGACGGCACACAATCCTTTACAACATCAAAATTAGCTATATCATATACAATTTATATTATATACTGATATTTTTATTTATTTATTTATTTATTTATTTATTAATTTATTTATTTATTTATTTATTTATTTATTTATTTATTAATTTAAATAACTTTAATTTTAATCAATTACGTTTTTGCTAAAGTTATCTCTGCGTTGTGCCATTTCGCCAGACATATTACCTCAAATGCAATTACACATATACAAATTATGACACATTTTAAAACAAATTAACTTACAGTCAAACGTGTATTAAGCGACCGGGCAAGGGAAACACCAAAAACGGTCGCTTAATGAAACGGTCTCTTAAGACAGTCAGCATGATATAAAAGTCAAAATTTATAAATGACATCTTTTTTATTCGATGGGATTGTTTTTCAACTTCATTTTTATATAAATGTTGAATAATAAGTACGGTCCGATAATCTAAACGGATGCAAATGTAAAAATAACGTTCCGATATTTATTGACAAAACAGTTTTGATCCATTACGTACATGTTTGACATTTTTTCCAGAATTTTTTAACTTCTCCGTTGTTTTTCCTTGTCTCCAACACGAAAACCCTATTAGTGAAGATGTTTTCTGTTGTGCATTTTTTCATTTGAAATAAACAAACTACATCTATTTGTTACGATTAATTTAATGGCTGATCAAGTTCAAGGTCAATTCAATGCAGTCTAAATGTCAACAAGCGAAGCGTATACACCATCTCAGTATGGGCGGAGCGTTGCATTGTTTATCCGATATTATTGGATAATACACGTCACGCGTATACTTAACTTCATTTGCATACGCTAAAACGGTATGGGAAATAGAGTTTTTCACACGTTTATTGTTGTGTTTTGATTGCTGACACTTGTGACATAACGAGGTGGCGTTCTCTTAAAACACAATTACTTGACAGGTAAAAGTGGTCGTTTAATGAAAAGATTGATGTCAATTAGGTGACTAATTAGCGGTCGCTGGTTGCGTTGAGCAAAAGTCGCTTAATACATTAAAGATATAGAGAGAAAATGACCGGGGGGAATTTAAAGTGGTCGTTTAAGACAAAAGTCGCTTAATACACGTGGTCGCATGGGCAAGTTAGACTGTACTTGTGCTTAACAATCATTTTATATGCTCAAATATAACCAAATGACTGGCGTGCCAGTTTTTTTAATATATCCGTTGCGCCTGTTGCGCCAAAAATCTCCATTGCGTATTTTATTGGTACCCGATTTTCTGAATTATTCATAAAACACTCAACACGTTCATTCTATTTTTTAAGAGTTTTTTTTTATACTTGTATTTTCGTGATTTTTTTTCTTTTCTTTCTTTTACAAAAATGCAAGACTTCCTGATAACCTCATGTGTTTAAGTTTTTATCATGATTCAATTGAAGTTGTTAAGAAAACCCCATCAAATTATTTATTAAAAATAATGATAGCACGTGACTTATTCCATCAATTTAACCGTTTATGCACGGTAGATCGTCTTTTTCATGCGCATGTTTTATGTAAGATTATTGTGAGTCAGAATGCATTGAATAGCGACTTCAATGCAATTCCGGACCCGGTAAATATTAAATAATTAATAAATTTAATTATTGAAATATAATAGTTAAATAGCACCGCACGTGCACATGTGAAATAGTCGGCCAAAAATAACGAAAACATAATCTTCATATATGTTGTTCACCCTACTTTGTTAATATTCTGTAGTCTTACGTTTCGCAATTCCAATTATACAACAATGTACCATTATTTGAATATATATTATTAGAATTAAATTAACAATTTAACTTCAGAAATACGTTGAATATTAATTTATGTGTAAATATATATGTAATAAATAACATTCGATTTTATGTCAGTTTAGAATCGGTATATTAATATATTGAAAATATATTAGAATTGAAACTGGAAAATATGTCGGAAGGCAACCAGAAGAGATTTTGTAAACTTTGTTCCTCGAACTAAGTAGAAGATGAGATCGATGTTTATTTCAGTGCGAATTGTATTCTGACCTGAACGTAATAATAGTTTGGACCGTGATTATTGAATTTTTTCACATACGAATGAAACGAAATAAAAGAAAACTAGAAATGTGTCCATAGGACACGGGTGCCCCCACCGCGCCACTGTTCTGTCAATCTTTTTACTAAGTCAAGGGAAATAACTCTACAAATACTGGATACATCCACAAGCGAAACCCCAGGTGCAAATCTAAATATGCTGAGCAACCTGCCCATAAGGTTTAATGACTATGTCAAAACCTTTTTGAGAACTTGCGACACAAGTTGAAAATTGCCAAAAAAATTTAAGTGAAGGGCAATAACTCTAAAAATACTAAACAAATCCAGACAAAAATACCTGGTGCACAACTGCACATGCTGATCAATATTCCTGTAAAGTTACATGACTCTAGGTGAAATACTTTTTGAGTTACATGCGACACGTGTTGAAAATTGCAAAATTTTACTAAGTCAAGGGCAATAACTCTAGACACTAAAAATATCCAGACGAAAATACCCAGGTGCACAACTACACATGTTGATCAACATTCCTGAAAAGTTTCATGACTCTAGGTCAAATACTTTTTGAGTTACTTGCGACACAAGTTGAAAATTGCAAAATTTTACTAAGTCAAGGTCAATAACTCTGAAAATACTAAAAATATCCAGACGAAAATACCCAGGTGCACAACTACACATGCTGATCAACATTCCTGTTAAGTTTCATGACTCTAGGTCAAATACTTTTTGAGTTTCATGCGACACAAGTTGAAAATTGCAAAATTTTACTAGGTCAAGGGCAATAACTCTAAAAATACTAAAAATATCCAGACGAAAATACCCAGGTGCAAAACAACACATGCTAATCAACATTCCTGTAAAGTTTCATGACTCTAGTCAAATACTTTTTGAGTTACATGCGACACAAGTTGAAAATTGCAAAATTTTAATAATAATGAATTCATAATAGTGATTAATAATTGCAACAGCTAGTCCTATTGTATGGGGTATGATTATTTAAATGTGTGTACCGAAAACGGAAGAAGAAAAATGGCATATTATCTCCCCTTTTTTATCGTATCGTATACATTTTATTGAAAAATTTAAGCAAATAATAGAAAATAACGGGAAATATAGCCCTCTTAATAAACACATATAATAACAACTTGATTCAAATATTAGGCCAGCAGGGCATTTTTTGTCAAAATGTATTTTATTTTGTTTATTTTGTGATAAAAAGAACGATATTAGGAAAAAAACGAAAAAAAAAACAACATATAACAAGGTATGACTTAATACCGGATATGACTCATATCTGCAGATATGACTTTTAATACCGGATATGACTTATATTTTAAATAAAGTTGTATCAAGAAAAACAATCAGAAACTTTATAAAATATAAGTCATATTTGGTATCTTCAATCCTTTCTTTAGAATATGCAACGTATATAAGTTCTGCCAAGGATATGACTTTTAGAACATGCAACGAATATATCTTGTTACTTTTTCATTTACGGGCATAATTTAAGGATTTTTTGCATGTATTATTATTTTAACTTTATTAATTATATGAAAAAAAATACCAAAAAGTAAATAAAAAAATAAAAGAAACAAGTTTGAAAACAACAAGTCATATTCAGTTTCTTCAATCCGCCATGGATATGACTTTTATACAAAGCGTGCAATATATGTAACTTAAAAAGTCATATTCGGTATCTACTTTCTTCTACGGATATGACTTTTATTTAAATTAGAACATGCAACAAATATAACATGTAACATTTTTATTACAGTATCAAATTTAACCATTTTTTGGCATGTAATTTCATTTTATTATTATAAAATATCATATGAAGAAAAAACTTTATGAACTATATAAGTCATATTCGGTATCTTCTGTCCTTCACGTTAACCCATGTACTGAATCAACCGTTTCCAAATGTCGCGGAATGCCAGGTAATATGCGGTATGTCTTAATACCGGAGAAGACTCATATCCTCAGATATGACTTTATAAATATGACTTATATTTTACAAAGTTTTTTTTTTTTTATTATATTTTCTTGATACAAAGTTTTATAATAATAAAATGATTTTACATGCAAAATATTGTTAAATTTGGTCCATAAAAAATTAAATAAAAAAAGTTATATAAGTTATATTGGAATTACGTTCTATAAAAGTCATATCCGTAGCGGACAGAAGATACTAAATATGACTTATATTTTATAAATTGATTATTATTTTTTTATTAACTTTTCTTGATACGGTGTTTTATAATAATAAAATGATTTTATATTCAATGTATCGTTTAATTTGGTTCATAAATAAAAAAGTACTTACATAAATAACCACATACCAGGGAAGGTATTTTCTGTGTGTCACACAGTTTCATGTACTGCATGTGCGCGGAAATAACTTATTATAGAACATATCAAATGGAGGAGTGGAAACTGGATAAAAAATAATGTTTGTTCAATTAATGAATATTGGTAAATCATTTATATGGTCACACGTTTACAATTGATTTCATTTTTATGCTCCCCGAAAAAATTTCGGGGGAGCATATAGTCGCCACCTTGTCCGTCCGTCCGTCCGTCCCCTTTTCTTGTCCGGGAACATAACTTTGAAACAACAAGAGGTATCAACATGAAACTTTGTAGGTAGATAGATCTCATTGAGTAAGTGTGCAGTGCACAAGAACCGTAACTCTGCCTTGCCTTATTTTTTAATTATGCCCCTTTGTTTATTTTTACACTTTGAACTTTGTCCGGGACATAACTCTAAATGTATAAGAGGTATCAACATGAAACTTTGTAGGTAGATAGATCTCATTGAGTAGGTGTGCAGTGCACAAGAACCGTAGCTCTGCCTTGCCTAATTTTTGAATTATCCCCCTTTGTTTATTTTACACTTTGAACTTTGTCTGGGACATAACTCTAAAACTATAAGTAGTATCAACATGAAATTTTGTAGGTAGAAAGATCTCATTGAGTAGGTGTGCAGTGCACAAGAACCATAACCTTGCCTTGCCTAAGTTTTTAATTATCCCCTTTGTTTATGTTCACACTTTGAACTTTGTCCAGGACATAACTCTTAAACTATAAGAGGTATCAACATGAAAACTTTGTAGGTAGATAGATCTCATTAAGTAGGTTTGCAGTGCACAAGAACTGTAACACTGTCTTGCCTACTTTTGGAGTTATTGCCCTTTGTTCATTTTGACACTTTGAACTTTGTCCGGGACATTACTCTAAAATTATAAGAGATATCTGAACATGAAACTTTGTAGATAGATAGGTCTCATTGGATGGAAATGCAGTGCTTAAGAATCATTACTCTGCCTTGCCTTATTTTGAAGTAATTGCCCTTTGTTTATTTTTTACTTTTTGACTTTTGTCCGGGACATAACTTTAAAACTATTAGAGATATCAACATGAAACTTTGTAGGTAGCTAGATATAATTGGATAGAACTGCAATGCTTAAAGAACCTAAACAAAGCCTGGTCTAATTTTGGAGTTATTGCCCTTTTGTTCATTTTTACACTTTGAATAATTTACCAGGGACATAACTCTGATATCATCAGGAAACTTTACAGATAATAGATCTCATTGAATAGAAGTGCACTGCAAAAAACATAACTCCTCCTTGCCTAATTTTGGAGTTTTTGCCCTTTGTTCATTTTTTTATACTTTCCTGTGTCTAGAACCTTCTCGGGGAGCATCACCCGGTTCAACCGGTTCTTGTTTTTAATTATCGGGTATTGAATGCCAATCACAGGTGCTTGAAGCAAACTTTTTTATGTTCTATAATGGGCTATATACTAAGTATATACTATAATCTTAATATACATATATATAATATAGGCCGATTATGTAACATATTTGATAAAGTGACAAGCGCCTGTGATGCCAAATGTTTTCAAACATTTTTTTTCCAAAATGAAAATGAAAATCACACCAAATTACCTCCCTGTGTCTCTAACAAATACTGCCGAATTTCGTTGTAATCTCGCATGTCTGCTAAGTGGGTGTTAAGACCCCTCAATTCAGATTTTAAAAAGGGAAAGCGCCAAGAAAATTTGTGTCAGTGTTTCTTTCTATGAATTAAATTATGATTATAAAATGTAAAACTATAATAATTATTCAGGTTGTAAACACTATAATTTGCTTATTAAACCCCAGTATATTTTGAACGGCAAGGACGGGATTTAACCTAATCCGTAACCTCATAATTGCAACAACAACACTAAAATTAGAATGGAAAATGCTTTAAACTTTATAGTTACTAGTCATTAGTTGTCTTTCATAGAACAACTTTATATGATAAAAGAAATAAACAAATTGTTCAGTTTTCATAGTTTATTTATCTATAATCCTGATCGATGACTACACTATTTAACCAGGTTTTCCGAAGGCGAAAACTGGTTATTAGATTGAGGTATGTCGGCGGGCGGATTGGCGGGCGGGCGGGCGTTAACAATTTCTTCTGTGCGCAATTCCTCCTACATTTCTCAACGGATTTTTGACCAAACTTTCACAGAAGCTTTGTCATCAAGTGCCCTGGCGCATATTGTCGGGGTTTTGCAATTGGATAATATTTGACCTAATTATGGCCCTTTGTTGTTTTTTCTTATATAGATATATAGTGAACAATTTCTTCTGTGCGCAACTCCTCCATCATTTCTCAACGGATTTTGACCAAACTTTCAGAGAAGCTTTGTCATCAAGTGCCCTGGCGCATATTGTCGGGGTTTTGCGATTGGATAATATTTGACCTAATTATGGCCCTTTGTTCTTTTTTTCTTATATAGAATATATAGTGAACAATTTCTTCTGTGCGCAACTCCTCCTATATTTTTCTACGGATTTTTGACCAAACTTTTTACAGAAGTTTGTCATCAAGTGCCCTGGCACATATTGTCCGGGTTTTACCATTGGATAATATTTGACCTAAATTATGGCCCTTTGTTTTTTTTTTCCTTATAAGAGTATATAGTGAACAATTTCTTCTGTGCGCAACTCCTCCTACATTTCTCAACAGATTTTGACCAAACTTTCACAGAAGCTTTGTTATCAAGTGCCCTGGCATATATTGTCGGAGTTTTGTGATTGGATAATATTTGATGTAATAATGGCCCTTTGTTTTTTTTCCTATAACAGAATATATAGTGAACAAATTCTTCTGTGCTGAACTAGTCCTACATTTCTCAACAGATTTTGTTCAAACTTTCACAGAAGCTTTGTTATCAAGTGCCCTGGCGCATATTGTCAGGGTTTTGTGATTCGATTAATATTTGACCTAATTATGCCCTTTGTTTTTTTTTTTTCCTTTATACAGAATTAATCAATATATAGTGAACAAATTCTTCTGTGCTGAACTAGTCCTACATTTCTCAACGGATTTTTGTTCAAACTTTCACAAAAGCTTTGTCATCATGTGCCCTGGCGCATATTGTAGAGGTTTTGTGATTGGATAATTTTTGACCTAATTATGGCCCTTTTGTTTTTTTTCCTTATACATAATACATTTTTCCTTATACAGAATATACAGTGAACACTTGTTCTGTGGCAATTCCTCCTACATTATTCATGTTTTACATTGCACATAGTTACATTGTTTATTGCTTGCATTTGTATTACAAATACAACATAGTTATCTACAATGGAGATAATTGAAAACCTGGTTTCGTGGCATTGCCATGTTTCTTGTTTTTTTGTCTTTTTTGGAACACATATGAGCCGCGTCACGACAAAACCAACATAGTGCGTTTGCGACCAGCATAGATCCAGACCAGCCTGCGCATCCGTGCAATCTTATTAGGATCCATGCTGTTCGCTATCAGTTTCTCTTCTTGTAATATGGTTGGTAAGCGAACAGCATGGATCCTGATCAGACTGCGCGGATGCGCAGGGTGGTCTGGATCCATGCTGGTCGCAACCCATTATGTTGGTTTTGTCATGGCACGGCTCATCATATCATTTTACCCAGTATTTTTGACTTTGAATTGCAATCCAAGACCATAATTACTTATTTATATAAAATTTAACATAATCTTTTTGTTTGATTTGTTTAGATATTGATAGAGTATCAGGATGGCACATCAACTTCAGTTAGAGAAGGAAAAATACAGACAGTGGGTAAAGGCTGGTTTAGGACTTGGATATTTAAAAGGAGGGACTGGCACCATTCTGTAAATGATATAGCTGACCAACAACATAAGGATATCTTACAAAACATTCGGTCTACAAAATCACTACCATCAACTGTGACATGTGGGGGATGTCAAGTTGAAACTCTCAAGCCAGACCATAAGCCAGTACCTGGGAATGCTGGAAACAAAGTCTGTCCTCTTGGGCAAGTAAAATGCAGCTGTTGCTTTAAGGGAAAAATTGCTTGTCCGAACAACATATGTGGCGCCATCTATGACTATATTGTGCAGCATCATGCCTCTACGCCACCTGTGCCAGACTGGAAAAACAGTGATGCTCGAAATTGGTAGACAGACCCGTGGAGCATTAGCAAATGTTTTATAAATGCTCCTGGGTACAAGGACAAGACATCAGCAGTCGACACCGATTGTACTGGGTTACTGCATGTTATCACAAATAACATATATTTTCATAATCATATTGGAGGGATTGCTACTGGACCAAACAATCTTTTTTCAAAAGGTAAATACATTTGTATACTAAATATACCCTCAATTCCATCAAATTTAGGGTATTTTATGTATGTGATTACTCAAACACATATGTTTCTTGATTACTCAACTTGATTACTATCTATATTCAGCATCAAAAGCATAAAAATTGTATATTAAGCTATCAGTGTAATTATGTAATTAAGTGGTGCACATCTAGAATTTTTTGTATGCCCCCGCCATGTAATGGCCGGGGCATATAGTGTTACCTGTTCCGTCATTCCGTCCTTCCGTCATTCTGTCATTCCGTCATCATCAGTTTCCGTTCATTATCTTAAGAACGGTTGCACACATTCAACTCAAATTTGACATATGGATATGTCATGAGAAAATACAGGTCAAGTTCGAACTTGGTCATGGTTCGATGATTTTTGGCAGAGTAATGCCCCTTTTACTTTGAAAATAATATGAAATTTCAGTTTCTGTTCATTACCTCCTCAACGGTACAACACATTCAACTTAAACTTGACATATGGATATGTCATGAGAAAATACAGGTCAAGTTCGAATTTGGTCATGGTTCGATGATTTTTTTGGCAGAGTTATGCCCCTTTTAACTTTGAAAATAATATGAAATTTTTAGTTTCCGTTCATTACCTCCCCAAAGGGTACAACACATTCAACTCAAACTTGACATATGGGATATGTCATGAGAAAATACATGTCAAGTTCGAATTGGGTCATAGTTCGATGATTTTTGGCAGAGTTATGCCCCTTTTACTTTGAAAATAATATGAATTTTTAGTTTCCGTTCATTATATCCCCAACGGTAAACACATGCAACTCAAACTTGAATATGGATGCGTCAAAAGGAATGCCCAGGTCAAGTTCAAATT